>NC_141148.1:94802860-95106556 GCF_053477565.2 Lygodium microphyllum | reverse complement strand
TATCCATAAGGCAAAGCTTTGAATAATATATATAATAGATTAGTAGATAAATCTACATGTGTTAAAAAATATAATATAAATGATACTCAAAGAAACATGTATATTGGAGGGACAATTGAAGCCTATCTCTCAAGCCAGGTCAAGTGTCTAATACAATTAGCCAAAACACATGCACTTTTGCTATACATGTACATAGCTTAATGTATCAACGTGTACAACACTTTACATTCTTTAAGTATAATGGTTGGTGACAAGTGTTTTTTTTTTTTTTTTTTTGCGTTCGAGTTGAATAAAGCTACAATATAAAGCTATAATTGTTTGTTGCAATCAATATAGTTCACTCATGTGTTGTCACCTCATGGAATAGCCAACATGTATTTATGCAAGTAGTTTTAGCAATGTTAAACAGATGGACATATGGAATGAATAACATTTGTATTGGGTGTACTTGATTGATTTCATCATTAGCATGAGGGATGATTTCTATTATATGTATAAAGTTTTTTCCAAGAATACTCTACACTTGTCAAGTAATCAATTGACAATTTTTGAAGACAATAAACATGTAAAATCATAGGCACACGTTACACAAATAGTAGCTTTAAATATCAATGATTTTGACATTGAAGAATTTTGTATTTGAAAGAAACGAGAGGTCAAGGTCACAAGTTATCCTTAATGATGCACGAGTTCAAGTTTATTTTTTGTTGTCACTTGATATGTGGTGCCTTTTTGAAGCAAGGCCAAAATGCAAGGATATTATCGTTGGCAATACTATGTCTAATCTTTAAACTTACAAACATAGTAAGGAACTCAATGATAAATAGAAACCATTCAATACACGAAAATATGATAGAAAGGGATACTTGAAAATGACATGGAATTTGTCACTTAGTGTAGGGTTGATTTGACTATCTTGTTATGAGAGAGAGATTGAGGGGATCATGATCCATGATGTGGTTGTGAAGAGCTACAATTTATGGAAAGCAAGCTCAGAACTCTACACGTGTAGAGCATCACATTGGAATCTTCTCTGAAGGCTTTGGTTATCAAAAGTAAGGTGATGTACCCCCCAGGCCTTATGAGACACCTATGTGGAGGCACAAGTGTAAAGTTGTGGAGGAGGCCAAAAGGAATGCTCACAGGCAAGTAGGCAGGTGTTAAAGGGATGAGAGCTAGGGGTACCCCTCAATGGAGGCTTGAAAGGATATTCTAGAGAAAGGCATGGTGGGACTGGGAGGAGATCTTGTGGTGAGGAAGGGGGTCTCTTTTTTGACAAGACAAAGAAAGTTGTGGTGGAGGGTGGTGAGTTTTTTTTTTCTTTTGGGGGGGGGGAGGGGTTGGTTGTTGTGTGTGTGTGTGTGTGTGTGAGAGAGAGAGAGAGAGAGAGAGAGAGAGAGAGAGAGAGAGAGGGAGGGAGAGGGAGAGGGAGAGGGAGAGGGAGAGGGAGGTATAATGGAAGAGGTGGGTTGTTGGGACATATATATACATGTAGTAGTGGGCAATTGGAAGGGTATTGTAAAGAGAGATTGGAAGAAGCGGACTTGGGTTTTGCAAGTGTGTGCTCAAGGAGGGCTGAGCTTATAGTAGGCAGTGCCTTCTCTCTCTCTCTCTCTCTCTCTCTCGGGAGTATCTCCTCGTCCTCCTCTCTCCCTCTCCCCCTCTTCCCGTCTCTGTGCCTCTCAGTGAGTGTGAGCGTGTACACCCGCGTGAGAAGATACATACATCTACGTGGGCGTGGGGAGATACATACAGAAATCTAGCATGCTGGAAGGCAAGGCTGCCCTGTGCGAGACCGACATGCCCGTGATGATGCAGGAGCATGCGATGCAGTGCGCCTCCCGAGCCCTCGACATCCATGACGTTGATGACTGCCAAGCCATCGCCGCCTACCTCAAGAAGGTCCAAAATTCACCCGTCTCATAGCCACACTTTCACAATTTGTTTGAAGATAACGTTTAAGGATAATTATTATTGAATATACTTTCCATGTAATTATTATTGAATATCTTCTATACAATGTTTCATAAATAGATAAAATTTTTTGTGTGTTCCTTAGCTTAGCATGAGCGATTGCCATATTCCTTGAATCTATAGTTATTAACTATATTTTAGAGGTTTATTATCAACACCACCCTAATAAATTGCAGACACTGTGAAATTCATACATAACACATACTGTAGATATTTACAACAAGAAACTGGTGGCAAATTGCATACGTATTGGAAAATATAGCAAATATTTCAATAGTTATGACTAAAATACACCCAATCTTAAGCAGCAAATTTATTGCAATGTGACACGCTCATCAAGTTTTCCTCCTCATTTAGACATAGAAATTTACATGCATACCATGTTATGCAAGTGATGTTTAAAAGGTAACAATTTGTTTTAGTATTTAAGGAGTTCAATGAGAATTTATTGGGCAACATTTTGAAATTGTTTGAAAGAGGAGACTTTATTTTGAATTCCTAGGACATCGATGAGAATTTGTAGGGCAACACTTATTTTGCATTCAAAGGACTGAAATGGCATCTCAACTTTTGGCCATTGGGAAGAGTGCATTCTTGTTTCTTTGGTAAGGTTATACATAGGTTATTTTTTTCCAACATTATTCTTTGCCAAGATAAGCAATACATTGAAGGGCATGAAAAGGTAGATTTGATGGGTCTAGTTGCAACATTTTTAGGACTTATTTTCTATCTCCACAAGAGATCTAGTATTCATTCCACTTGTGTGCACTAGTGCATGTTTACAATTTTTATAATGCATTGGATCAATTTATATGCTATTGGAATAGAGCTTTTAAATTCTTGGAATTGGAGTTTAAAGCACATAATTTACCTTTAAATTCTTCGTATTTTCATTCTTACTTGAGTCCCCGCCAAAGAATTATTTGGATTGAATATTTTTGAACTTTTATACACTCAACTTTTAGTATATAGCCTTAAGACCCCACCAATTTTCCTATTACTTTTAAATCTCAAAGTTCCTCTAAGATTCTAAGGTATGATTAACATATTAACACAATAGATATCTAACAGAGCACTAGATGTCAAGACTGCACTAATTTTCATAGTTCTTTGGGAGTATTATAGTTAACACATTAACACAACATTTATCTAACATAGCACAAGATGCCCTACTATGGGGACACAATTTATTCATTCAATATTATGCCTATGTGCAATGTTAAACAATCACCCCTGTATACCTTTGTTTAAAACACCTAATTTCAATGGGTTTTTTATGGTTCCATTTTTGGAAGCTCAAATATAGTGAAAGCTCATGATTGAGGAACTCAAGAAATGTAATATGAGCTAGACCTTCACACAACACCTTGTTAATAAGTTCAAGATGAGTAGTAGACACATAGATCTCTTCTTTTTTTAAGGAATTTCATAGAAAACTCAAGTAGCTTTGAATATATGCCCAACTTACGCAACTTCATAAGCATACTCTTTGCCACCTTGAAGATGAATTCTTTTCTACCTAGAACACCAAGGGCAACAACTTAATCATTTGTGAGATATTGGAGCATTTTACTCCATAATAGTATATATCGCCTTATGTGTGCGTGTGTGTGCATGCATGGGTGCATCGTGCACACACATGCATGAGCACGTGCATAGGTTCATTTGCCATTGAAAAGATTGTAATAATGATTGAGAATTATGGAAAAAATCTTTGCAAAGGTTGAAAACTTTTATATTTGAGAATCTCTAAATATTGGCAAAACTATCACCCTTTCGTATGGACCAAATGTTTATGGCTTTAAAGTAACATTTCATCACCACATGTTTTAGTAATTTTGTGAATTGCCTAATGGAAATAAAAAATCTCACGATTATCATCTCGTATGAATAGGTATCCCAAATGAGACCGAGTACAATAGCACACACTACCATCCAATACTTGGTTTATTAATATATATTTTGTGCTTGTGTAGGAGTTTGACAAAAGCTATGGTCCTGGATGGCAATGTGTGGTGGGAACGAAATTTGGATCATTTGTTACACACGCACGAGGAAATTTCATTTACTTTGGTGTGGAAAAGCTTGCTTTTTTACTCTTTCGAGGCGCCCCTGCATCATCCTAAGATTGATACAAAAACCCCTTTTACATGCAAAAGCTTTTGTGAAAAGAATATAAAAATAGTATACAACATAAGACATGAAAACATTTTTGATCCTTTGCATGTGCAATCAAATGTGCATACTTTTTTAATGTGTATAAGTTGTGCCATTTTCATGGTGATGAAAGAAGCATTCCCACTTGCACCACAACATCATATGTGAAATTTGTACCTAGGTTTTGCTTATAATTTTCAATTGTCCCTAGTTCCAAACAAGATTACAAAGGTTTTATGAATGGAACCTTGTTAAAAAGTAAATAGGTTATACCCTTGCAACAATGCTCAAATTTGCAAGCCCTACTTAAGCTTCATGTCAAATTTATTGCAACCTTAGGTCTCAAATCTAGGCTTGAATTGCAACAATTGTCAAATTTGCAAGTCCTACTTGGGCTTCTTGTAAATGTTCATGCATCCTCAAGGTCTCAAATCTACGTGCCCGTTTGCAACTTTAGTATTTTTTAAATGTCTCATAAAGTATAGCTCTTATTATCTTTTTGTATTTTATCTCATTTTAGCTATTTTAACTTAGAAGCATGTTACAAAGAGGTATACGTACACAAGGACTAAGCTCTTAATATTCAGCTAGCATTTGCATCATATTTTCACACAAGGTGGCATTGGGAGCATGTAGGGTTTGAAATCTCTCTCTCTCTCTCTCTCTCTCTCTCTCTCTCTCTCTCATTATAGGAAATGTTGGCATCGAAGTGCCCTCCTCCTTTGAGTCTCCCCACTAGTTGAGTTGGGGGCTAGGTGTAGGGTGCACTAATTTTATTTCACAAGGGATTGAGCACATGAACTACCTAGATTATTACATCTAGATACTAGAAAGGGGCCATGGAAGTACCAAAGCTATGGAAGAAGGGTTAGCAAAATAGCTTAGGATTGAGATTATCTTAGTGGGATTTAAGGAAGGTCAGGTTAGTGATGCCACCTCTTCTCCTCCTCTTGGTTGAAATGAAGAAGGTTCTTGCAGCCCCGTGTACACACACACACACACACACACACACACACACACACACACACGCACGCACGCACGCACGCACGCACGCACGCACGCACGCACGCACGCACGCACACACACATAGAGAGAGAGAGAGAGAGAGAGAGAGAGAGAGAGAGAGAGAGAGAGAGAGAGAGAGAGAGAGAGAGAGAGAGAGAGAGAGAGAGAGAGAGAGAGAGAGAGAGAGAGAGAGAGAGAGAGAGAGAGAGAGAGAGAGAGAGAGAGCCCTTAATCCATGCTCTTATAGTTGGCAACTTAATCAGGATGCAACCACAAAGTTGAGAAACTTAGAGGGGCTACAACAATAGGAGGAGATGGCTCCACCATAGCCACATATATTGTGTAGTGGATGTAGAGGCCTTTTAGAAACACTATATATAAAATCAACTACCATTGAGGGTGCATGTAAGTGAAAGTTAGCTTTGTCAAGGGTTGTGGGATTCTAAAATCCACCTTAATATTGAGGATTCTAATTGTGGATCTCAAGACCAATTGATATAGCCTGACTGCATCTATCCTTAACTATTTGTCATATGGCACATTATTAAATGCAACACATATTTGGGACTCTCTTATGTGGTAGCAAAACCACACTTAAAAGTTATAAGTGGGGAGTACATGTAGTATTAAAATGATTCAATTGATGAGTACATGTAGGTACCAAAATTGCATCAAATCGTATAGTCTAGTAGCAAAATTCCATTTGTATTAGGGGTGTATAAGAATGGGTAAGGGATGGATTTGATGCACTTTCCCACCTTGCAATCCCCTATCTAGTATAGGCAAAAACTCTCCTTCCACCTTCTACATCAACCATCATGGAGATTTAGCTGGGAAGGGCCATTCACTCTTATACATGACAAGCTTGGCAAGGGTGAACACCATTTGTATCACTAAAATGGATTTAGTGAGATTGAGTTAATGCATAGAAATAAAGGTTTCATGAGAGCATGGAAAGTCCTTCATGATGGTAAAGGAGGGGATTCAATAAAGAACACACCGATGGAAGCTCTTTATCTCTAGGTCTATTTAATGCTAGGACAATTTGAAATGTCAATCTCGCTCCAATGGGAGTTCTTTATCTTCTCGAGTTCTATTTAGCACAAGGGCGTGCACACGCACACGCACACGCACTCGCACATGTGCACACACTTGCGCGCACGTGCACACACACACATAGTGTGTGTGTGTGTGTGTGTGTGTGTGTGTGTGTGTGTGTGTGTGTGTGTGTGTGTGTGTGTGTGTGTGTGTGTGTGTGTGTGTGTGTGTGTGTGTGTGTGTGTGTGTGTGTGTGTGTGTGTGTGTGTGTGTGTGTGTGTGTGTGTGTGTGTGTGTGTGTGTGTGTGTGTGTGTGTGTGTGTGTGTGTGTGTGTGATGGACATTTAAATGAGGAATGCTTATTGTAGACACCGTCACCCTCTTCATTTGCTTATATATGTGAAGAATGACTCTAAAATTTGTCACAAAAATAAAGAATGTGTCTTTTTAGCTTCACACAAGAAGACACCATGAAAAAACCTTTCTATTATATTTTTCAAAAAATTATGCCCATGCGCTTAAAATTATATGTATTTGTTAAGTTGAATTGTTTGTATTTGTTAAATGGTGGGTATGATTAATGAAGTCAATGATGGGTGCGATTTCAATTCATGCCAATCTTACCTAACTCCTATATTTTACATGGCAAAAGTGAAGCAAAATGCATATTACAAGAAGAGGAAACCATTTGATGAGGCACACTTTTAACATTTAATACCTAGAGGTCATTATTATTTCGCATGTACTAACCATCATTTGGCGCATTTGAGCTATATAAATTATGATTTGAATGATTTGGCTCTCAAATGTCTTTGAAACCATGAAAGTAGACAAGTCCATGGCATACATACATATCTGTACATATATGTATGTATGTATGTATGTATGTACACACACACACATGTGCATACACGTACATATCACCTTTATTTGCACTAGCTTTGTAGGTCCCTTATTTGAACACATCAAGTGTTGGTTGGTATACCCACATATAAAAGATATATCTAGTAGACAAATATATTCTCACTATAGTAATTATATTAAATTCTTTAAGTTTTGTGTAAGATTGTATATACTCTCTCTCTCTCTCTCTCTTTCTCTCTCTTCATAGTTTTTAAAATTTTATGTTTTAATATAATTTTGATATTCACATAAATAAATTTTAGTAATTTTCAATTGCATGCCATTGACAAGCTCAATTAAAAAGTTGATAATTTTAAATTTAGTGCAATTCTAAAATATATATGAAGTGCTTTTCATGCTAGTGTTGATAGCTATTTGGCTATCTAGAAGGCTATTATTAGGGTTAATGAATTATAAAGACATCAATGCTATGGTTTGGCTCTTTTGTAAGTCTATGAAACCTTTTGTAGATACTTGCATATTGGTTATTGGCTTCTTTGAACCATTCTCTCCTCAAGATATCCCACCTAATGTGCACAGCCTCAAGATATCCCACCTAATGTGCACAACCTCACACGTAGTCATCCTAGATGGCACTCCCTGCACCCCCTCTCCCAAAATTCATGAAACTCTTAAGAATAGGTGGTTAGGTGCTCCTAGGTCTACCTTGTAGGGTGAGTGTTTAGGCTTAGCCCACAAGAGGAATGACTATAGCATCTAAGGAGACTCTAGGTCTCCTAAAAGCATTCTAGTGGGCAACCCTAGAAAGTCATCATAATTGGGTATCTTATTTAAGATGTGGGGAACGACACAAATTATTAGGCACACCATGCCATAGAACACTAATGAGAACGTCCTCCCACTTTCCTCTATGGAAAAATTCTTTAGTTTTCTAATTATCTAAGCCTACTTAAGTTTAGACATTCAAACCTAGGTTCCAATTCTTTCATGTACCTTAAGCGCACTGACATGAAAACATTACCAAACAATATTTTCCAACAAGTAATCTTATTTCAACTAGGAAGTACAAAACTAGAAAGTACAAAACATTTGGATCATGACTACACAAAATATTACCCAATCTAATTTGGGCTATACAACCCTACCATCCTACATCAATAGCCATCAAACCACCCCTTAACTTGTATGGGGTTCTTCCAAAGTCCACCAAGCTTGTAGGATGCCACCTCCTCACGGTAGTTACTAACCACATGCATGCTAGTCATGTAACCCTTAGTGAAGCAGATACTCCTATAGAGAGATGTCTCAGTAGTGGGCCCTATCCTAGCATGGATGCCAGAAACTAGTTCTTGGTGAGGGAACCCCATGGGATGATTGGGGATAGCCGTCCTCACAAAATGTGTACCATATTTATGAAAAATGCCATCAATAATTGTATGCACGAAATCACACTCATAGTAAATATTGGCTAAGCTAATACAAACAATCCTTTTAAAAACCATCTAGAAACTGCATACTTTCCTTAGCGCACTTGTTTTTGTGAGAATACAAAGATTCACTAATCTTTTCTAATACATCCAATGGAATATTAGGTTCTATTTATATAGTCATAACCCTACACGATTTTGGTAATAGCTCCATCAGGTATTATGAATGTTAGTAAACAATAACCAACTTCAAGAAAGCAAAGTAAGAACAGTGTGAAGACAAAAGAGGAGTGCAATCCTAAATGTATAGCTTGTGATGGGAAGGAGATGGTTTAAGTAGGTTTAAAGTCTAAAGATTGGTCATGGTGCACGTAGTGTACCGACCACCATCAAAGGGATAGTGAGAGTGAAGGAGTCACACCCTCCATTAGGGGTTGGGGTTTGCAAGCATCGTACTATATGTGAGCAGTTGGGTTGGTGAGAGAGGTACCAACTCGTGGTTGCTACAACATGCTTGGCAGGTGGAACTCATCTTTTTGGAGCCATGGTTTGAAGTGCACAAGTAGTAGAGAGGGGGTTGAGGGGATGGGAAAGAGTGTAGGAAAGTTGGTGAGAGCACCCATATCCCTTCTTATATAGTTTCTAGAAGAGGGGCATGGTTGCATTTGGCATTTTCAGCTATGTCATTACTAATGTCACGAGTGATTTTTTTTCAGGATGCCATGTTAACAAGCATAGAGATGCCTTATTCGGCACAAAAAAGGAAAACTACAACAAAAAAAGAGGCTAGAATCACCCAATTGGAATGGTTATGTGTAGCAGGAGGATGCTCGCATATTGGAAGTGATAGGTAGCATCACTATTGTAGCTGAAATCAAGGTAGTGACTAAGGCATAAAACTTGGCATCTTGGCCTTTCCTCATTAGCACTACTAGGTGCACGCTTAAATACCAAGTGATTGTCTATCGAGCTAGGCGTTGTTGTTGTCCTACATTATGAAAATAGTCTACATAAATTTGTTTGAAAGAGCTTTTCAAGTGCCTTGTACTTATGAATTGGCATACAAATAGCGACTTTAATCCTCATCATTTGAGACATGGTCAAATCTAATGCCAAAAATTTGGGTACATTACATTCTCTCTCTAGAATTTGAGGATCAAATGCTTAAATATAAGCACATTGCATGCATTATAGCTAGAGTTTGGGTTGGACTCTTTGAACTTCACATCCCTCCATATACATGCAATACTTTTGAGTATAGTCACCTCCTATTGGTTATTCCATGGAAACATGCTGACAATATTGTATTATGCTGATCTAATTGAAGAGAAAGTACCATGTGATTCATGATAGGATAATTGACTAGAAATAAGGTACTATGATATTGATTTGCGCACTAATACTTTTATATAATTAGTCTTGATCTCTACATGTGAGTTTGACTAGAAACATGATAAAGCATCCTCATTTTTTATTGAATTTGTAGCTTTTAATTTTTATTCCAGTACACTATATGGATGCCCACATAATTGCATAAGGTTATATCTCCTAATTTTCATTTGCATGATTGTAGTCTTCAATTTTGGTTCACAAGGGAGAGCTGATAATGCCTCTCTCTCTCTCTCTCTCTCTCTCTCTCTCTCTCTCTCTCTTTGTGGACTAAAAATGGGCCCAATTACACTAGCTCTAGGCTCTAGCCGGGCCTCCTATGCTCACCAAACCATGCTCATGGTCTCGTGGCTAGGAGTGTCTGGAGGCTATATACTAATCTAGCTAAATCATGCATTTGTATCAATTTGTATTCCAATGATTTTTCCCATCTCCCAACTCCAACTGAGGGAGTATACCACACATACATGTGACTAACACCTCATTGCACACATATACAAAGCATCCCCCAACCAATCCTTGTGGCTTCTATGGCTCTCCTATGCCCCAGGGATTTGCGCCATCTCAATCATAAAACCTCACTTAATCAGTCTCCAAAGAAAATTGTACTATCCTACAGCTCAGGGATCCTCACACTCTCATAGTTGGTCAACCGTTTTAGCAACCAATTGCAATGCATCTAGGAGATTTTCTATTTCTCGATACTATGTATAAGAATGCAAATGCAAGGTGTAATGCCATAGAGTGCTCAAACAAATTTACCACAAATCATCTAATGTATCGTGTGAACCATTCTTTTAATGATTTCCTTTCTAACGTATTGTTGCATCGCTTAAAAATAACACCAAAACAATTTGTGCTATTGTCCCTTTACAAATATTAAATGAACCCTATATGCTTTATTTCAATGCAGAAGGTCTTATATTTCTATATAAAATTCTTGACTTTTTAGCTTCTTTATGTGTTCATTTATCATGTAGGTGTTTTCTATATTTCATGATATTTTTACCATAAAAATACTCTCTAAATAATCACTTTAACACAAAATGGTTGTAGATTGAGACAAACCTTATGCTCTACAACTATTATATACTCAGGAACCTTTCCCTAATTTTTAGTAATTTTAATCAGTCTTAAACTAAATTTTTCTATTAAAAATAATTTTCCTGTTTTTGTTATTTATTTTAATATTAATTGTTGGTTTTTTATTTCCAAATTTATGAAGCTTATGTGAATTGTGACTCAATATTATATCCAATATAACTCCATAGGAATACCATTTAAGCCATAAAAACCACAAAATTATCAATTTTCTACTAAATTTCGCATGATTGATTTTATGATTTTGATTTCCATTATGTCACTTGCTAAGAATTATTGATTAATATAATTTTAGAAATACTCAAGTATATTCAACCATTTCCAATCATTTTTCATAGAAAGAATGAAAGATTCATTATAAAATTCAATAAAAGACTCTTACTTTATAAACCAGATATGCATCCCAGTGTATTTTGAAAATGAGAAGCCGCTGATGCCTCCTTTGTGCTTTCTTGTTCCATCTCTCACATATTGTCACAAACCGGTACCCATTCTTCTCATTCTTTTAGCCCATATAAATTGCATTTGCAAGAGAGAAAGAGGGGAGAGAGAGAGAGAGATTGAAATATGAACTTTTCATTTATTGCATCAAATCTCGCATGGTCTATGAGTGATTGGGGGCAAAGAATTACAAAATCTTAACCTAGGATGAGGGACGATATCAATAATCACAAATATCAAAATTTTAATGGATTGGAGGGGCACCGAAAAAAATGTGCCCCCCTTCCCCACCCATTCATCATGTTTTTTGTGTTTTACCTCTTCTTAATCTATGTTAGTTACTTAATATTTAAACTAAATGGTTCACTTTCTTGTGTTCACACTCTTTTGAAAGTAGTTTCGGTCTAGACAGAGGGGCAAATGATCTTAGATTCACGATTTGACTAGACGAGTGACATTATGGTATCAAAATCTATTACCCTAGCCTTCGTCACTTGCTTTTTGGCTTCCGAAAGATCAGGTAGTTGTTTCATAATGCCAAACCTCACAGCCATTAAATGGGGGGTCAAACAGACTCAATTGACAAACATACACTTGTATTGGATTCCCACTATCGAAATGCACTTGGGAAACCTCTAGCTCCTTGATTTGTGATTGATCCATTTTTTGCCAAAAATGCTTATTTTACGAATCTCAGGTTACTTTTGCGCTCTAAAATTCAACTTTTGTTGCACTCTAAAACTCAGCCCATCGAACCCATGAACAAAGTGTTGAGATATCGAGCTCCACTTGTGATATGCTAGGATGACCGTTGTGCATTTATGTCACCGACTTGTCAGTTGCCGTTGGTACACCGCCCATGAATAATAGCTAGATGACAGCTATCCTTATCTACTCTAGTTCGTGGCTCAGTTAGTATGCCACCTTAGTTAGTTGAGTTTGGTTTTGAGACCCATATATAGGGTTCTTCTATTTCTATGTACTAGAGTTCTTTTGGCTTACACAACTCAGAAGAGGAAAACTGTTTTCAGCCTCCACCTTTGTGTGTATTCCCCCATTGTGCAAGTAAGAAAGCTACAAGTGAGACTCCTTCCTTCTCTCCCACAATCTTGACACAAAGTTGCACAAACATAAACCATAAAGAGCATCAAGTAGTTTTAAATAAAAATACACAAGAGAGCACAACACAGCTCTCACCCTACTCCTTGACAAAATCAAGGCATGAAGTCCATGAGGGATAGGCTAAGCATAGTTTCACAAATATTCGAAGCTAGTCGCTAACCAACTGATCCAACATAGATCGGCTAAAAAGAACTATCAAAGGATTCATTCTAAGTGGTGGTTTGACCTACCTACTTGACCTAGGATAACTAGACTAGGAACTCCTCTAGCCGAGGATTCCTATAGCACATGGTCTACTAAAAATCATATATTTTTTAATTTTACCACATTATTTTTGTTCAATACTTTATACTTGGGTGTCTAAAAAGAAGGGAGCTGAGTGTATTGTGATCCAAGGAGAACATGGCATCAGTCTCAATTCCTATCTCGGTATCCAAGAACCTACCAGGCTATTGCAAGAGGCGACACTAAATCCTTTTTTCTTTTGCTCACTTCTATTTTTACTCCAACCATCCTTATTTATTTTTTCGTCTAAATGCCACCCCTAGGAAGACAAGGCATCGAGCCTCATGTCTAACTCGTCTTGAGGAACCTACCTGGACTTTGCAAGGCAATGAACATTTGCTCTTGGAATTTTTCTTTCTTTATTTTTATTTGGCCAAGGGTTAGAACTACTTTTTATACATCGCCATATCTTATATATTCTAGATATATTCACGATTTTTGTCTCTTTTATTTAGTAAGCTTCCCTATTTGCCTCACAATTGATAGGGATTCCTAGAAACAAATACCTAATAGGCTAGTAGAACAAGGTCACTAGGACTACCCTAAAAAACAACTCTTAGAGTGCCCGATAATGTCATTACAGGAGGCAAACAACTGCTCAAACCTCCCCAAACACACCCAAACTAACCCTGGGACTTCATGCCGCCTTGAATGCGGTCCCCAACAAAAGAAAAATATCCTATATATACATACATATATCATAAAGGGAAAGAGTTTGTAAAGGAAGGATATTGCCTGGACATGGCCACGAGAAGCTTTTGCACAGCAAGCGGCTCCCTCCGGGTGCTCCATCAAATCTATTTAGTGCAACACTAAAACAAAATCCATTAAACACACCCGCACCAAACAAACAAATGGCCCTCTTGGTCCAATGGGATGAACCATTTCACTACAAAATAAACGACCCTCTTGGTCTAATGAAATCAAACATTAATTCCAACGGGAACAGCCCTCTTGGCCTAATGAAATATAACTATAAAGCACACCATTCAACAATCTATTGCTGGAAGTAAACCCTTGGTCTCCACATAAACCCTATTGAAGTATAGAACTAGACCAAGGGGACGCCCATTCATATGCTACACTAAATGCATCAAATTATTAGCTAACCCCTTGCATAAATGACAAGGGGTGTCTAACGAGTATGCCATTGGATGATTTAATGCATCCATGACAGAATAGGAAGATGGCCAGTTTCTATTCAGCTCATAACCCATACTAAACATTGGCGGCCAAAACTAGACATGTGAGCAAACAGTCCCCACAGTAGCCCTAGACTAACATTAGGAGGCAATTGTAAAAGCCTCTTAGGACCACAGTTAAGAAATACATCTTAAACAAATGCATAATTAGCTAGAGAGTCTGCAAAGTGATTCCATTGTCAAGGAATCAACTGGTAAGTCACTGCCTCAAAGATCTCAAGGGTATCCAAGGCTGCATAATGGTACATCCTTAGAATGGGATCCCTCACACTATAGGTCCCATTTAATTGGTTGATCACTATGAGTCACCTTTCAACAATAACAGGTGAATACCACCATGTTTGGCTAGATTTAACCCCATAAGCAAGGCCTTGTATTTTGCCATGCTATTCGTAAAAGTAGTGTCTAAATACACTCCCATTTTTAAAACCACTCAACGACTAGGGTCTTTCATGACAACCCTTACACTTACATACTTAGCAGGTCCTCGAGAAGCTCCATCAAAGTATAATGTGCAAACCACAACTTCATTGATATAATCTACCATAACAATCAACCTACTTGTACTTATGATAATTAAAGTCTAATAATTAAGAGAGGGAATATAAGATAGGTACAATCCCTCCTTCCACACTAAAATCAATAGGGACGCTATGTGATAACCTTTACTCCAGCAGATCACTTTGTCTTGGTAGTAATCCTACTCGGAATATGATGCTCAAGATAAAAAATAAATTTTCCCATCCAATAGTCTTGGTACCCTCTGCAAGTTTAAGCCAGATACTGTAGGACCTGCACATGCACCAAGTCTAACATTAGCCTCTACACATAATAGGGCTTCAACATATTGAAATTTACTTTATTTTGAGCTCTACCCCTTGCAAATTTGCTAAAAAGGCTGTACAACCATTCTTTTCTATATGAACAATCTTATAAGGACCATCCCATTTGGGTTCCAACTTTCTTGGGAAGAGCTCATGAGATGGGTATCATAACATAGGACCAATTGACCCTTAGCAAATTTATACTTCTTAGCAAGAAGATCACAAATCATTTTCATTCGCTTCTTCCCTACTTCCTAATGTAACAAGTCTTATAATTTAATCCATCAAGATATGCAAGAAAAGTGAGCCTTTCTTGCCATGCTTCCTCTTCACCCAAAGAATGGTTTAGAGTAAACCTTACTGTAGATAGCTCAATCTCCAAAGGCAAAACACACTCTTTCCCATGTACTAATTCAAAAGGGATGTAGCATGTAGCTCTTTTGAATGTCGTAATATAAACCCAAATAGCCACATAGAACTTCTTATCCCAATCATGCTTACCTTCGGATATAGTCTTGGATAAAATCCCCACAACCTGCTTATTAGTATTCTCTACTTGCCCATTGTCTTGGAGGTTATACGACATGGTCTTATTATGTTTACTCTTCAATGCTTCCATCAAAGCCTCAATCACTCTATTCAAAAAATGTGTCCCACAATCAGACATAAGCTCCTTAGGTGAACCAAAATGGCAAACAATTTGTTCCAAAATAAAACTAGTCATTTCCTTGGCATTATCCTTCATCTAGCATGGGCTTTAGATGACTTCGTGAAATAGTATGTTGCCACAATGATATAATGCTTTCATGTAGTTGAAGAATGATGTATAGGTCCAATGAAATTGTTGGGGGTAAAGGCACATCCGCCTAGCCGCCTGTGCATTATTGCACACTGTAGATGGCAGGCGCCTGTCACCATCACTTTATTCTTTATTCTTTCAATGATAATTTGAATAAAGGAAGGTTCGATCACACATTGTGACTATTGTAGTTCCCATTTGGTCTCTCTCTCTTTCTTACTCTTGCTCTCCTACCATAGTTCTTCCAAGAAAGCTTTGATCCTTCTCACCTTTCAACTGGTATCAAAGCATGGATTCATGACTACTCAAACTTGGTTCGTGGCATCTTTAGCTTCCTATCGAATCTCTACATTCATTGGGTCTCCTTCCCGACAGCCATAGCCGACTCCCCTGAGCTCCCATCACTCATCGGCTTCCCAAGCACCTACCCAACCCCTTTGGGAATCCTTAGGGCATTCCAACAAAGATATTCATTTATTTGCTTCAGGGTTTTATGCTGGTTATAGGTCTACAAGTCTGAGAAGAGAAAGGGGGTAGCACCATTGAAGCTCTGGTACTCCATATCTTGACATAGGCTTTATTGGGGCAGCTCAAGATTGTTGCGTGTCTTCTCTGACACCATTTGAGCTTTCTAGCACTCTGCCCAACTCAAAAATGTGAGTAACAACCCCAAGCAAATTTGCACCATTTTTCCAGGTGCATTTACAGCATGTGATCAGTTGTTTGATCTCCTCAAGCTTATTCTAGTCATTGGCAGCCTCATTTGGGCACTATACACTTAGTTTATGCTTGGAATTTGATCCCAAGCCTTGGCATTGAGCATTGATGTGATTTACTTTAGGTTTGAGACTATTAGACATAGTTTACATGCAGCCCACAACAGTGCTACATTAGCATTTTATGTCTGGACTACTTTGGCATTGAGATTGGTTGCCAGGTTGCCCCGAATGCTAGGGGAATGTATGCCTATGATGTGAGATGCTTTTGGGGCTGAATTTTCTTAGTCAATGAGTGTTTTACATAGTCCATAGGAAGCCCAAATTAGGGCAGCCCTCTGTCATTACACTTTATTCTCATGCTACATAGTCATTTGATTTGGTGCCTATACATATGGGAAAGTATGCCTATGGTTTGTTTATGGTTTTGAGCTTGGATTGAGCCATTGTTTGCTCAGTTTTTGACATTTATTTGTTGCTGGAATATTTAGGGTTGAAGCTCATTTTCTTATGCTTGGATATGCCTATTGCATTCGGGCTATGTCTTGGATGTATACATTGATGTAGTGACTCTCGGGGATCGACATAGAGCTTGGATTTGCTCTCGAATCATTGGTTGAGCTTGAGATTTCTTTGCATAGCATTTGGATCTCCATCTTTGATGTACTTATGGCATGTACTTTGCTTATGTCTGACCGGTGTTGACATGCTTGGCTTATGCCATCTATATACATGCTAGTTATATTGTTTGGAGTTGGATGCTACTGAGCCTTGCTTTGGATTGACATTTGATTGCCTAGAGCTTACTTTGGCTATTTCTTAGCTTGCTAGAGTTACAGTTTGGATGTAGTTGATGTCTATGGATGCTATGTACGGATGCTACACAGCCTATATGCTCATGAGGTCTTATTGATACTTGATCTTAGATCTTTTGGCACTGGTGCTATCATATGCCCTTGTTGAGCTTCTTTGCTTGATATTTACAACTTTTGTGCCAGTGGGAGCATCTTGATACTCTTTATAGACATTGAGCAGGTAGTTTATGCTACTTGAGCATTCGGATACTTGAGACTGGGATCTTCACCTAGATGTTGCATTGTTGATATGCCATGGTCCTCACAAGTGTACTTGGGCTGATTTGGGCTTTGCACTTCCTGAGCATACACCTATTTGTGTTAGGTCTTGCAAGTGTTATGTACACTTTGCCCTATCACACAGGGGGTGTGTTGGCTTACTGATGGATTCATTTGGCATGCTTGGGTGTTTGCTCGATGTCCGTATGACTATCACATGTTGATTTATGTCCGCTTGATGCTGGTTATGCTTTGACAATCAGTGGTTGACTTGGTGCATTCATTTTGCTTACAGTTTGCTCTCATTGTACTTGACTGTAATTTATTATAGCAAGTAGTTATGCATGGACTGATGTGGAATTTTAATGCAGAATCATCTTGATTTTATGTACTTTTGATGGTACTTGGTGGACAATATCATTAGCTATCAGTTCGTGGTTATTTTGCCTTGGTTTTGGTGGTATTTTGGTTGTTTACAGTAGAAAACAACAAGCAGTTTTGAATTGTCTGCACCATTTTGGACTATAGTATGGCATATTCTTCCACTGATAGTGCTATCTTCAACATCACTAAGCTTGATGGTAGGAATTGTGCCTATTGGAAGAGCCAAGTTTGGCAGATATTGGTGCAAAAATATCAGATAAAGCCACTAAGGATGCATGGCAAGTAGCCTGAAACTATGACTGATGACGAATGGGATGAGCTTGATGAGTTATGAAGTCCACCGTCATCTTATCTCTCATTGAATATGTGCATTACAATGTGGGTGAGGAAGCACAGAGTGCTTGGAAACTTTGGGAAAAGATTAAGAATCTCTATGACAAGAAAAGTCGAGGAAGTCAGATGTATTGGTGGTTGAAGCAACTTATGGACCTGCGCATGAAGGAGAATATGACAATGCCTACTCATTTGAGCTAGTTCCATGCTATTCTCAAGAACTTGACTTTGCAAGGCATTACCTTTAATGATGAGGTTACTCCATTGGTTTTTCTTGGGACTTTGAATGAGTCATGGGATGTATTCTGCACTACCTTATGTGCTCCTGCTACTATTTTGAACTTGCATGATGTAGAGAATGCTCTTTTGCAGGAAGAGATCAACCTTAAGAACTTGGATGCCTCTTATGTATTGCATGCTTTGACTATTAGAGGCAGAGATGGTAATGGAAATATTGATTGTGGGTATGGACATGGCAAAGACTCGCAGAAGTCTAGGTCTAAGTCATGTGGTAAGTTGCGCAACAAGTATCGTGGGAGAAATGCTAATATGGCATGTCATCATTGCAGCAATAAGGGTCATATACGCCCACAGTGTCATGAGTTGCACAATGAGAAGTGCAAAGAGAAGGAGAAAAAGTATAGGAAAAGTTCTCTAATCGCAGCATGGTACCTACGATGGGGAGTACATACTTGTAGCTAGTTCTTGTGATGCTACGCCATTAACTGAGGTTCACTCTATGTATGCGCAGTGTTGGCTTTTGGATTTTGGTGCTTTCATTTCATGTTACACCATGCCATGAGTGGTTCCATTCCTACCGCACTGTCTCTGGTCCAGTTCGCTTAGGTGATGACAGGTCACTTGCTATTGTTGGCATCAGGGATGTAGGACTGCAAATATCTATTGGCAATACTTTTCTTTTACAGGATGTACACCATGTACCTGCACTTACACGTAGTCTTATGTCTGCAGGGTAGCTTGATGATGCTGGGTTTCATGTCTCTTTTGGGGATTCTACCTTTGGCATGCTCATTTGGTCCATATGTCCTTGAAGGGAATGAAAATTCTTTCTATTTTGTAGTACTCACTGCTAGATGGTCACAAGGCTACAATATGAGTGCTATGGATCCATGTCTTTACACGAAGAAAGCCCGTGATGGCTCATTGCTTATTTTGGTACTTTATGTGGATGATATGTTGATAGTAGCAAGGAAAGCTCATGATGAGCTAGATGCTCTTAAATCTCAGGTGAAGAAGAGCTTTGAGATGAAGGATTTGGGATAGGCCTCTCACATTCTTGGTATGCGCATTAAGCGCGACATGCATTAGGGACTACTCTACCTCTCACAGAGTTCTCACAAAGGGAGTACATTCATAAAGTCCTTGAGCGTTTCCACATGTAGGATGTCAAACCTATTGGCTATCCATTACCCTCTTATGGGAAGGTCTCGTAGGCCAATTGTCCGCAGATAGATGAGGAGAGGACCGAGATGGCCAATATCCCTTATGCATCAGCCATGGGTAGTTTGATGTATGCCATGATAGCCACTCATCTAGATATTACCTTTGTAGTTGGTGTTGTGGCACGCTATATGGCTTCACCTAGCAAGAAGCATTGGGATGCCGTGAAGGGTATCATGAGATACCTGAACTGTACGACAGATATGTGTATTTGCTATGGTAGCCAGGATACAAAAGTTGTGGGATACACTAACTCTGACTATGTAGGACATGCAGATAGTAGGAAGTCCACTTTTGGCTATGTATTCAACTATGCTGGAGGCGCTGTCTCTTGGATGTCCAAGGTTTTTAGAAGTGTACAACTGTCTCTACCATTGAGACCGAGTATGTTGCAGCCACACTAAGGCTTTCAAGGAGGCCATATGGTTGGGCCACTTGGTTCATGACCTTGGGATTGATTCTATACCTACGCTGCATTTGGATTCTATGAGTGCTATTCAGTTAGCCAAGAATCTGGTCTTCCATGCGAAGACAAAATACATTGAGGTGAGGTATCACTTCATACATGGGGTCATCGAGGACAAGTCTATTGACCTTGTCAAGGTCTCCACTAACAAAAATCCTTTAGATTTGCTCATAAAAAGCCTCACTACTGAGTGAATATAAGCAATACATCCAAAAGTTCAAAAATATGAAATAGAAGGAGTTTCACTTGTCCAAGTTATAATCGGTATTTTACCTAAAGGAGCAGTTGTAGGAAGATGATTTTGCGCAAATATTGATGTTGGGACCACTTTAGTCCAAAAACATTGAGATAAGCTAGAATGAATGAGCATACATCGCATGGCATTGAGAATAGTCCTGTTTTTATGTTCAAGAATATCGTTATGTTGAGGAGAATAGGGAACCATATATTCATGATGAATACCTTGATTATTACAATCAAGAGATTGATGAGTGTTTGATGAGATGGCATTCTTCCTCATCTTGTTATATATGTGTACATTGTACTATCTTTTCTCTTTTTTCTTTTCACTCCTCACTAGGGAAGATTTGCCTTCAAGTGGGAGGTTGTTGGGGGTACAGGTGCGTTTGCCTAGCCGCTCGTGTATTGCTACACTGACAGTACCCGCCATTGCACACTGTAGGTGGTGAGCGTCCATTAGCATCACTTTATTCTTTATTCTTTCAGTGATAGTTTGAATAAAGGAAGGCCCGGTCACACATTGTGACTGTTGGAGTTCCCATTTGGTCAGACTCTCTTTCTTTCTTGCTCTTACTCTCCTGCTATGGGAGCTTTCGCTCAACCGCCGCCAAGACCCACGGACCGCTTATTGTTTCAAGCGTTCCAAGCGAGCTCTAATGGCTATCTCTCACCTAGACAATGCGCCGTCGATCCTACGAGTGTAATGATCTTACCTTGATGCTTGATCGAATACCCTCCTCTTTCTTGCACTCCGGTAGCTCCATGACTCTTGATGCTAGCTCAAGCATCCTCAAGCCTCCTTCATCTCCAAGCTCCATCCTCCATAGCCACATGCGCAAGAGAAGAGAAGAGAAGAGAAGAGAAGAAGAGAAGAGGAGATGGTGAAGAGCTTTACCCTCTTGATCCCTCACTCCCACACACACTCACTCCCTCGCACTCTCACACTCCCTCTCTCAAGAGCACACACAAGCAAGAAGGAGAGAAGAAGAGAGGAAGAAGAAGACTCTTTTTGCCACACACCAAAGAATGAGCTTCTCATTCACTTTTTAACTTTATATACAAAACCCTAAATCCCTTTTGGGCAGTTATCCTCTTTTTCCCTTTTTTACATGGCCGACCATAGCCTAGGCTCTTTTTTCCATTTTCCACCACTCTAATTTCATCTTGTTCCCAACTCATGCGTACAATTTGCACAGGAGCGAGCCTTCGGGAGCGCTTCCATATTTAATGGTGCACCTTTTACCCTTTTGTTGCCTCGGGGTGACACTGAGACTTTCTGAGGGTCGTGCCCGAACATTTAAATTTTTCAAGGTCTGGTTACCGGTCAAGCCTTTGGGAAACATAGTAACATTACCCCCCTCCTAGCCAAGTGCCAGTCCCATGGCACTGCGATGGGAAATAGTGGCTAGTTAGGTGTGCTGCGAGGCGAAACGGGTGGGTGGATGACACTGCTTACTCGGTGATTGTGTGAATGAGAGATGATGGAGTTTCATGACGATGACCAGGAGAGATTCTAGCGTGCTTTAGGCTCCATGAAGATGCTCGGCATCTTCCACACAGTTGTGGCATCCGTTATGTAGCCGGTCGTCCCTTGAGCATCAGAAACACTTGAAGCAATAAGCAATCCCTTAGGAGGATGGTATTGGAGGGATTTATTCTGGAGAAGCCCCCCCGAACTCTGTCTTGACAAAGGTCTGGTTTGTCTTCGCATAATCTGTGTCTTGGATTTGAAGATCTTTATCTTTGAGTTGAAGGTCTTCAGTACTGCATTGAAGATCTTCAACTCTGCATTGAAATTCTTTAGGTTTGTGGAATCAATAAGCGATCTGTAGATCTTGAGGCGTTGGGCATGCATCTTTGGAAGATGCAGTTCCAAGATCTATGCCAATGGCAGATCTATCTTGACTTGGTTCAATCATGGTAGCCATCAGCAAGTAGATGGCTAGACACCGGCACATGGAAAAAGTTTTGGTCATTAAAGGATGTCGTGGGTGATCCTCTTCAGCGGAGTAGCCAGTTCTTGAAACTCGAACATAACCTGCAAGAAAAGTTGTGCCCTCCCTAAGGGGTGTGTCTGCCTGTTCGTGTAGCGCATGGTGCTCGTAGCAATGGAAATGGGATATGGGACTAACCTTGGGCAAACCTTGGGAAAGCCCTTGGTAATTTCCCACACTTGAGGA
The DNA here is from genome assembly GCF_053477565.2 of Lygodium microphyllum. Lineage (NCBI taxonomy): Eukaryota > Viridiplantae > Streptophyta > Polypodiopsida > Schizaeales > Lygodiaceae > Lygodium > Lygodium microphyllum. Next base: position 95,084,075 of record NC_141148.1, on the reverse strand, counting down.
CCCAGTTCGTGCATCGTTGGAGGTGCGATGCAAGTCTTAGGGTGACAGGTCTGAAAGTCCTGCCCTTGATGTGCCCTAAGTGTGAAGTGGGGAGGGGGCTAGGGAAACCCTAGGTGCAGTGACTGTGGTGCATTTCTATTTTTTCTTTTTCTCTTCTCTTTTTTTTTTTTGGAAATGATAACAAGGCCTAATTGTCTTCATTGGAATGAGGAGGGGAAGGGGGTCGGATAGATTTTCTCAAAAACTGGTGAGTTTGCATGTAATCTTTCAGATTCATGCGGACATGAAGAGAAGTGGTGGAGAGGAAAGGGTGATTGCACCTAGTGAATTGGCTGTCATTCATATCTTCTAGGAGGGCTAGGCAAAAAGAGGGAAGGAGACTAGCCCTCATCATGAGACGAGCCATGGCGCAGTCGACTATAGCATTAGGGTCAAAGAATAGGGGTAACCTAAGATAATTACAGGTTGTTACAAAAGCGGGGTCAGGACATAAGGAGAAATCCACAAGAAAGCGCGTCATAGACGCATCTAGGCTTTCGGCGAGGTAAAGAGAAGGGCATGCTCGAAGGATACTACAGTGGAGTTATAAATAATAAGAAAATCGTACCGCCCGTGGAGGGTGGCATCAAAATCCACCCCTACCCTTCGAGGGTATGCCATGTAAGTAGGGTTGTTCCGCTCGAATGGCAGGGTGTTACAAAATGCCATCGAGGCGAGCATGCTGATATCGCATACTTGCCTCCTTCACTGGCGTTGGCTTTTGTAGCCCTGTACAATGTGTGGGACTTCAAAAACTTTATTTTGCTAGTAGTCAGCCACTTCTGTGCCCCCAGAGGTCGGGGTCTTTTCTCGCTCTTCTAGCCATCTTTGCCCCAACCAGCCACCGACTGCGATTACCTCGTCCATCACCTTGAGTAGCAGGACCCTCCCCAGACTGTTGGGTAGGAGGAAACTAAAGGTGAATGGATCCCTTCCTTGTTCCTGTATCTCCCACAACACCAGTTCTGCGTGGAATCCTACGGGAAGATCATTAGGGCACGATGGGAGAGGTGCGGATGGTAGCACGGCTGGTTTGGCTCTCAGCTGTTTCCTGGCTTCCTCTACTAGCTTTTTGCGTCTTTCCCTAGAGGCGGCTTTTCTTTCCACAGATGGGTCCTCTTGTGGTGGCTCTTGAGACTGCGGTGAGGGGGGTTGTGGGACCACATCCTCCCTGAATCGGTTCATGTCGATTTCCAGTTCTGCTTCCTCCCCCTGCTGTTCTGCCTATGTTGCTTCTTCCTCGAATCCGAGGGCGTCGATTTCCAAGGGGGGTAGGCCGGCCAGCAATAGGTATTTTCATTGCTCATCCAAGCTCAGCCTAACCTCTGCAGGTAAGGGTGTCATCTGCAATCCAGCGTGTAAGGCCCTTTGTGCCATGCCGAGCTTTCTCTGTGTCACCTCCAATGGCTCTCCTTGCACTGCATGGGTGGCGTCCAGGATGGTGTCGAGGAAGGCTTTCGGTTGAGTGCTGAAGGCCACTTGGGCTGCTTCTGCCTTGCTCTCTGCGATGATTTTCTCCTTCTCTGCCAGAGCAAGGTGCCGTGCCAGTCAGTGTCTTCACCCTCTTTTCATTGTGTGCAGCCCACTTCTCTGCTCTTTTGTTCATCACTTCCCAGCTCTCTCCTTGCTTTAGGGTTAGCATCATGAGTTTCTGCTCATAGTCTTCTAGCTCCCTGACTAGCCTCTCTTGCTCTTCTTTTTTTAGCTGGTCTGTTAGGCACTCGATTTGCTCTTGCTGTTCCTTTATGCCTTGTTTTCTCTCTTCGTCCCTGGCATTCAGCTCAGCCACAAGCGCATCAATCTGAGCAGATTTCGCAGCAAGCTCCTGGTATTGCACTATGAGGAGCTTGTGCTCTCTTTGCATTTTTACTAGCTCCTGTGTCTCATTTTCGAGCTGCTGTCTCCAGTGCTCCTCCCTCTCATCCTTAGCCTTTATTTCTTGTTTGAGATCTGTGATCTCCCTCTGCTGCATGGCTATCATTCTCGTTTTATCCAGTTGGAAGGTGGCCACCGATTCCTTCTCGGCTGCCAACTCAGCCACGGCTATCTTGCATTCCTCCTTAGCTTTCTCCAATTGGGAGAGCATCTCGGTGACGTATTCATCGTAATTAGCCGAAGGTGTCATCGTTGTGTGGATGGGTGAGGTTGAGGCTTCTACCTTCTACCTTTTGGGCTCTTGCCTGGATTCCGCATCCGTAGCTGGCCTCTTTTGTCCTGTGGCCGTGGTTTCTGTGCTCTGTCCTTGGCTCATCTCTTTGTTGATGAAGTACTGCATCCACGCCACGAAGTTTGACACGTTGGCACTGGTCGGGATGCTAGGGATGATGTGGTGGGTTCGGCGGAAGGCACCACGAGGGTCGGAATTGGATGAATTGGGGCCTTGCCCTTGCCCTCAGGGACTGGAGGTGGCAGAAACTCTGGCACCTGTGTGCTAGACCCTAGCCCTTCTTCTCTATGCGGGCTCAGGTTTCCCAGCTCATCTGTTCGGCTCTGTTGCTCGATGGACTGATGTGTGGCTTCTGCCAGGTCCTCTTCCTCCTTCCTTGGCAGCTCATCCTCTTCCTCATCCGCCTTTCTCTTCCTTTTCTCCTCCGCTTTTCTCTGCTCTTTCTTCTTTTTCCTTCCTTTTCTTCTCCTCTGCTTCTTGTTTCGACACCTTCTTTGCTTTTTGCAATTCTTCTTTTTTCTTCTCCTCCTCCTGTCTCTTCGTCCTCTCTCTCTCTCCTTGGCTTCTTTTAGGGACTCTTTCTTTGCCCTTTCCAAGTCTTCTCTCCCCTTCTTTCTGCCTTCGTCATCCTTCTTCTTTCTCTGCGTCATCTTCTTCTTGGGTTTCCTGGTTGTCTTTTTGCTAGTCTGTCCCTCCCCTTCTTCTTCTTTCTCAGTTCTATCGGGGACCTATCCTTCTCTTGGTGAGGAGGTGACCTCTCTGGCGTTTCTCCTTCTCCTTCTTCCGCCTCCTCTGCTTCCTTCACTGCCTCCTGGATGAGTGCAGTCAAGACACCTCCATACCCGATGAAGGAGGCTTTGGAGGAGGCTTTCTTTCTCTCCGTAACTTTAGAAGCCGGAGATTCTCCTCCTGTTGGTGCACTTCCTAGGGCCAATGCTTTGGCCACTTGATCAATCGTTTTTCGCACATATCCATTCCAATCTACTTCGTCTAGGGTATGGGCTACTATGTTCTTCAGCACCGGTACGCTAATTCGATGCATAAAGGAATTGTAACGCTGGCTGGAGAAGAGCAGATGTATTAGCTTGGCCTGCATCTTGGCTTCTGCGTCAGGGATATCCTGGATGCTTATGCTGTCATTAGTAAGCACATCTTCCTTATTCATTTTCAGCATGGCATAAACATCCCTTTTTGTTTCCTCTCCGTCTTTGGTACCAATCCCAAAGCCTTCTCCACCAAGGCTGGGTCTAACCGGACCTCTACCTGTTTTGCATCTTCTCCTTTGCCCACTATTACAATACCACATTCTTGATCTGGGTTCTATGTTCTGAGGAACTCCACGCACTTCAGGTGGTCCGTCTCCTACAAGAACTTTTCAAGATACTTCGCGAGGTTGCATTGTTCCACCACCCTCCTGTTTGCTTCCTCCTTGGCCACCATGACTTCTATGTTGTGGATGGTTTGGAATTTGAGCTGGGTGAAGGCACGGTTCTCTAGATGGATACGGTATTGCTCCCTTTCCTCATTAGTGAACGGGAGTCGATAGGCGCGGTCTTGCTGCGACATTTTATGCTCCTGCCATAAATCATAACTTTCATTAGTATTTTCCACATATCAATTCGCTGATTGTGGGAAAAGAAAAACTCTATGCTTTTTGAATGAATGCCTTAGGAAGCCATGTTGATTTTCCTTTTTAGACTTGGACTTTTGCACTTTACTTCAAAGTTTTTCATGCCCATTTTTCTACCCCATCCATTTTTTCATACTACATGCTTATGCTTTTCACTAAATTTACTTTAATGTATCCCTTTGATTCATTTCTCGTCTTCCACTGATACAATGAATCCCATATATTCAATCTGTCGCTTGAAAAATGCACACTTATTCTTGGCATAAAGCTTGTGTGCTCTCATTGTTTCAAGAACAATGTGAAGCTGGGGTTCATGATTTTTTTCTTGTTTAGAGTAGACTAGGGTATCGTCAAAGAAGACGAGTACGAAGTCATCAAGATAGGGCCTAAAGATATCATGCATTAACCTGTTGAAGGTAGCAAGAGCATTTGTCAGCCCGAATGACATCACTAGGAATTCAAAGTGTCCATACCTTTTGTTGAATGCAGTCTTCGGGATATCTTCTTCAGTGATCCTTATTTTATAATATCTAGATCTGAGATCTGTCTTAGAGAAGATCTTCGCACCTTGAAGATGGTCAAGTAATTCATCTATTCTTGGAATGGGGTATTTATTTTTGATGGTTGATTGATTCAACCCTCTATAGTCAATGCATAGCCGAAGTGTTCCATCTTTCTTCTTTTGGAATAGTACTGGAGCTCCCCATGGTGAACTGCTAGGATGGATGTAGCCTTGGTCTAACAGTTGCTTGAGTTGCTCTTTCAGTTCAATAGCTTTCGAGATGGGCATCCTATACAGCCTCTTTGCGACGACTGGTGCAGCTCCTAGTGCCAGCTTGATTTCATGGTTGACTTCCCTTTGAGGAGGAAGTTCTGTCAGCTCTTCAGGAAATACGTTCGCGTATTCCCTGAACCATGAAGGTTCTTCCCTAGATTCCTAATTTTGATCTAGCTTATTTAGTTTAATCAGATAGACAGGTAGGCCCTTTCTAACTCCTTTTATTATCTGTGTTGCTTTTGCCAGCTGTATATTTGGCTTACCAACCTCTCCTTGAGTTGTAACTAGTTCCCCTTCAAAATTTCGAAAGGAGATTTGGCCCTTTCCACAGTGGATGTGGGCATCATTAGGTATTAGCCAATCCATTCCAAGTAAACATTCATGGACACCTAGGTTCATTACCCTGAATCTCACCAAAGTTGGCTTCCCACCTAGTAGGAATTTCACCTTAGCAATTTGCCTAGTACAAGAGACCTCATGACCATTTGTCAATTCCACAAGTAACGTAGGTGCATCTATTGTGGCTATCCCTAGCCTTTTTGTGTAGATCAGTGAAATGAAGGAATGTGTACTGCCACAATCAATTAGGGTTTTGAAGCTTTTACCTTCATAATTCGATGGAGTTTGGATCATCGAGAATTGGTGATTCGGACCCTTCTTGTGAAGAGTGGCGTGAACCGTTGCCCTCTCAATGTCAGCATCCATGGATGGATCTTCTTCATCGCCTAGCTCCTTGTTGGAAACACTAGAGGTTCTCTCTCTAGCCATGACGGTGGTTCCCTGGCCATGGGCGGCTCCTTGGAATGGCCCTTAGCGATGTCCTCTACTAAGCTTGGGACACTGCCTCTTGAAGTGTCTGGGCTCATTGCAATGGAAGCAACGTAGATTGTGGTCATTACCTTCTGTAGGAACAAAGTTGTTGACAGCCTTGGTCCTAGCTTTCTCCCTTTGTCCCTGATTCTGACCCTGTGCTCTCTTAGTCTAAGCCCTATACATTCCCTTGTTCTGATCCCTGTAAGGCCAAGTCCTGTTGTTCCTTGGCTTGGTCTGCACCTCCTGTATTATAGGTGCAGCTCGAATGAGTGTGTCTTGTAGGTCCTTGGGCGCATTGATTCCAAGCGGGTGTTTATGGGTGGATTTAACCCAGCACAAAAATTTAACACCTGTTGTGTCATATCCATTGGAGGCGCATACTTTAAGAGAGAAACAAACTTTGAATAATATACATCAAGGGATAGTCCAAGCTGCTTCAATTCATAGAATTCGTTCATCTTCTGTGTGTGGTAGGCAGGTGGCAGATACCTCCCTCGCACAACTTCCTTAAGCTTCTCCCAAGTGACTGTCCCTTCCGAGATCACTTGGTCTCTGCACCACTGTTTCCACCAAATTCTTGCTTTGCCTATAAGCTTAAGTTTGACGAGCATGGCTTGGTTAGTAGGTGCAGTTCCTGCTACCTCAAAATAGTCCTCCATGGACTCGATCCAGAGCTCGACGTCAGCTTGAACAGTCCTTCCCTTGCCATCGAACTCAGGTGGCTTGATTTGTTTGAGAAGGAACTTCTTCTCTTGAATCACAGTTGTCCTTAGTGCGGGAGTCGGACTTGGAACCTGCACTTGGGGTTGCATATGGACAATAAGATTCTTTATGTTAATAACTTATCACTCGTCACATTATTATAACTTGCATAGCTTTTAGCCAAGTGACTTAATCACTTAACACCTTTGTCAACATTTACAATCAGGATAGACAATAGTAAAAATCTTGTTCATTCATGAGGGCATAGCCCTTTGAGTACATTTATTTTGGGAAAGTAGAACAAGTTGATTGGTACATCAGTTTAGGGAAAATAGGATTGTGTTACAATCGGCTACAGGGACTGAGTAATAATATGGAGTGGGGTCATGGATTTTCAGGAAACGATAAGTCATAGGAAGCTTGGGGTATCCCTTCCTTTGATTCCTGTTTTTCTCATAGCGCCCTAGCACTTTGATTCTGTCGGCAAGGATCAACCGAGTCACTTCTTCATACACATACTTATTCTGCTTGACTTGCCGACCGCCAACATACAGGGTTGCGTTTGCGTGAGCTTCAACAAATATGAACAGCTTCATGATCTTTAAATCCTCCATCCACTTGATTCTCTTCAAGTTGGTCTGAAGGTACGCAAGTTGGTGGGCTGCTATGTAGTATATTCCTGATTCTCCCGTCCATCTCCGTTTTGCATACAGGGGTGAAGGATTATAGATGCAGTCCAGAATATTCATCATGCCTAGCCTCTGACGATAATCCAAAGCATGCATTGCAGTCATGAACATAACCTGGGACACCAAGAATTTGCTCCATCCTTCGTGACTCTGCAACCCAGCATCCATAAGTGAGTAAAGGAATGTTTTCATGAAAAAAACTACCCTATTTCACTCACCCTCCCCTGGCTGTCCCCTTATTCCCTTTATTTTCCTCTATTAAGTTCCCTTGTAGATCTTAGATCCTGTTGGTTTGCTCTGATACCAACTGTAACGTGCCCGCTTGTTTGCTTGTGGGTAACATCTTAGCAACCCATCGGGAGGAGGGTCTAGAAGGCTCTGCCTGGCACTCGCAAGGAATGACACAGGGTTTGTGATCTAGGTCTTCCCGAGTCTGCCCCGGGCGGAAGTGTTCGGCCATTCCCACTTGGGATTGACCTGAGGTCAAGGTTCCTTTCCTATCAGCAAGGTCTCTAGGAAGAAGCTAGCATCGAGCTCCAATTGTACCTCCTTTCATAGCAACAGAGACGAAGCGATTTCAAGCTGCACTTGGTTCATGGAGAATGGGAAACGAGAGGGATGCAAAGCTCAACCTCTCTACCATATGGCATAGTCCCATTCCTTTTCCCTAAAACAGAATGAACCCAAAATTCTATATCTACTAACACTAGGTCTTCATTGTCTTATTATCTCATCATTTGAGAAAAGTTCCCAGCTGACCAGGACCACCCTTTTGTAGGACAGACCTAAGTCACGTCCACCGCACTTTCCTCAATTTGCTTTAGTTATCTAATTACCTACCACATTATGTTTTGACATGTAAAAGCAGCTTGCTTAATTAATCAAATTAATCAAGGATTCCTTCATGCAACTTAGGCACTGACACAAAAACAATATCAAGAAAATTCTTTTTTCTCCAATATCTGCTCTTTATTTATAAAAATCCTTGAGTACATCCAATATCACACCCGAAGGCTATCCCAGCAATCTATAGGATTGATGCTCCAAGTTCTGCCCGTTGACTAGTACACAGACCTTGAGATCCCATCTCGAGTCATGTCGACCTCTTGTGCAAGATCCAGAGGCAAGGGATTTACAACCAGAGCCTACCCTGGCACCCAAGCATCCTCCCGCTCCAAGCAGTACCCACGGAGAGACCTCTCGCGGTGGGTTAGGTCCATATACTCGACACGACTAATAACCCACTTCGATAGGGCCAGGCAGACAGTCGGAGGTAACTGTTCTTGCCTCTCCCTCCAGGCTTTCAACTTGAAGCATTAAGTGTCTTCCTTGACTTAGTTCCTTGAGCAAAGAGATCAAATAATGTACCTAAGTACAAGCACGAACATTTCGGAGGTCGGTTGTACGACCGACTGCTAAGGTGTGACTCCCTTTTTTTTCTCAGATGCTCCCAACATCCAATCTTGGGACTTTTCGCGACTTGGCGAGATCCCAATAATCTCAAACAAGATTACGCAAGCAAATGATCTTGGTAAGTTAACTTATTTTTTACTTGCCCTTTTCCTTTGGGTTTTACCTTAGGGTATCTTAATCCCTAACTCAAACATTATCTGGTCAGTCAAGGCAACAGACATGCCTTATTTGCAACCCAACCAAGGGTCTTTTAATCTTCTAGTTCCAACCAAGCTCAGTTAACACACATGGAAATACATGAGTCTTCATTTAGACCTTCAAGATGCAGTCTAGATGCATGCAATCCTTCCAATTCTCTTAGTGCGGTTCTATGCAGGATTTCCCAATCTTATCCATCATGCACATGGTGCGTTTAGTATAGTTGTACCTCCTAAACAACTTTTATCTCTCTTCATTCCTGGCAACGAGTACTTATTTCTAATGCATCGGATCACATGAGACTTGTGTATGTAAAAGTCTAGGGTTTTGTCCAATGGTGCAAGTGTATCTCATGAATAGAAACTAACATTTCATGTGTTTCTTTTAACCATGATTGTGAAACATGAATTCTAAATGACTATTCATGCACTGAACTAGTTAAAAAGCTATCATTTTATGTGAGGTAAGATGATAACTTATCATTTTATGTGTGTAAAAGCTATCATTTCATGCATATAATCTTATGTGAATTCCAAACTCTACCGTTTCGCGCATGTAAATTAGTACTTAGAGTAAACAGAACCCTAAGACTCGTTCTTGTTCCATGCACATTACCAACCCTTTCATCTCTTTTATGAGAAATAATACCTAATTAATTTTAAAGCTTAGAATCTGGGCTTGATTTGTGTTTGCTACGTTGGTCGCTCCACTCGTCTCTCTAGTATTACTGGTGGCTTTGGGCTCCTACGTTTCCCGCGACTTTCTTCTTGGGAGCCATTCGCCTCGTGGAGATTGGACAGTCCGGACCCTAACGGTTTTCGAGTCAACAAGTTTGGGTAGGAAAAAACCGTTGGATGGGGTCCTTCGCCGAGAGGGTGGTTTGAGTGTGGCTCCTTGTAGTTACTCACCAACTCTCACTCCCTCTCCTTCTTTTTCTCTCTCTCTCTCTTCTTCTTATTTTTCTCCTCCTCTCCTTCTTCTCTTCCTCTCCTCTTCCTCTTCTTCCTCTTTTCTCTTATTCTCCTACTCTCTCTCTCTCTCTCTCTCTCTCTCCTTCTCTTCTTCTCCTTCTCCCTCTCCCACTTCTTTTCTCCTTCTTCTCCTTCCCTCTCTTTCTCTTCCTCTTCTCTTTTTTTCTCCTTCTACTCTTCTTCTTCTTCTACTTCTCTTCTCTTTCCTTCTACCTCTTCTTCTTCTTCCTCTATCTCTCTCCTTCTCCTTGTTTTTCTCCTACGCTCTCTTCTACCCCTTTCTTTTTCCTCCTTCTACTTCTCTCCTCTCTCCTTCTCTTCCCTCCTTCTCCTTCTCTCCCTCTTCTTCTCTTCTCTCTCCCACTCCTTCCTCTTCTTTCCTTCTCTTCCCCACTCCTTCTTCTCTCTCCTCACTCCTTCTCTCCCACTTCTTCCCTTCTCTCTCCCACTCCTTCTTCTTCTCTCCTTCTCCTTCTCTCTCCCTCTTCCTCCTCTTCTCTCTCTCCCTCCTTCTTTCTCTTCTCTCCTTCTCCTTCTCTCCCTCTTCCCCCTCTTCTCTCTCTCACTCCTACTTTCTCTTCTCTCCTTCCCCTTCTCTCCCTCTCCTCCTCTTCTCTCTCCCTCTTCTTCTTATTCTCTCCTTATCCTTCTCTCCTCATGGGGTATCCTATTCTCCACATTGACAATCTTTTGGATGAGCTTAAGGATGCAAAGTCTTCATCAAAATATATCTTCATTCAAGTTACCATGAAAATTGAATGAAGGAAGGGGATGCATTCAAAACAACCTTTTGGACTGAAAGGGGATTATATCACTTCTTGGTTATGCCTTTTGGGATTTTCAATATACCCGCTACTTTTCAAGCTCTTATGAATAAAATATTATAGCCATTATTGTTCAAAAAGAGTCATTGCATTCTTTGATAATATTCTTATCTATAACAAGTCTAAGGATGATCATTTGAAGCATGTAGTATGGGAGGTCTTTGATACCATAAGAAGTACTCTTTGCCAAGATAACAAAGTGTTCTTTCATGAAAGATGAAGAGGAATACTTAGGTCATATTGTGGGAGAGAAAGGAATTAGAGTGGATCCAAATAAAGTGAAATGTGACAAAGAATGGCCTATCCCTACAAACTCGATATCTTTGAGAGCATTCCTTAGATTATCTTCTTTTTATAGGAGGTTCATCAAGATTTATGCTCATATGGCGGCTCCATTGATGGATAGGCTTAAAACAGAAAATCTCTATCGAAGTTTTATAGCTAAAAAAAGCTTTAATTAGCTAAAATCTCTTCCATTTTTAGCACCTATTCTTGCATGCCCAAACTTCTCTAAGGAGTTTATTATATGTGTGGATGCTTGTGGAAGAGCAGTAGGGACTATTTTATATCAAGATCATGGAGTCATAGCTTATGAGATCCAAAAGCTTAATGACAAGGAGTGCCAACTACATGTTTATAAGCAAGAGATGTTATCAATATTGTATGCTATTAAAAAGTGGCATCACTATATCTATGGCAGCCATTTAAAGTCAAAAGTGATCATCCTATGCTGAAATACTTCCTTTCGCAACAAATTTTTCTCCCAAGTAGTGAAGTTGGTTGGTTACTCTTCAAGGATATGACTTTGAGATATCATATATGGCTAGAAAAGATAATGTGATAGTGGATGCTTTGCTAAGAATGTGGGTGTGTTCCATTTCCACTATTTCCACCATGCATAAAGATTGGATCCATGACATTCAAGATGAGTACTTTCTTGATAAGCACGCATCCAAAATGATAAAGGAATTTTAAGAAGGCAAAGGAGAATATTATCCAAATTATAAGTGGTATAAAAGTCTTCTTTGATATCATGGATGGGTTTATTTAACTCCTCATTCATATTTCAAAGACCGTATTTTACAAGAGATGCACCCTTTACCTTTAGTGAGCCATCATGCTTTGTTTAAGACATTTGATAATATCCATAAGAGCTTTTATTGGAAAGGCACTTGGAGGGATATTAAAGATTATGTCATGAGATATCTTCTGTGTTAACAAAACAAGGATTCCACACTCCTACTTGGTGGATTGCTTCAACCACTACCTATTCCTTATGGGAAGTGGACCAATATTAGCATGGATTTTATTATGGAGTTACCTACAATGAAGCATAGGTAGAATAGCATTTATGTGGTTGTAGATCAGTTAACTAAATCAGCCCATTTCATCCCAACAAAGGTTCAATTACAACAAAGCAAGTGGCTGATCAATTTATGAAATCTATCTTTAATCAAAGATTGTGTTTGATCATCGTGACACTAAATTTATGGAAAACTTCTAGAAGAGTTTGTTCTCTTCTATGATGACTATTTTTACTTCTAGAGTAGCACCACTTATTATCCATAAACAGACGACCAAATAAGTCCAAAGCTATTAATATAGGAGAATTCCAAAGGTAGTATTGTGGTATTATAAGAGAGAGTTGCTAGATTTTTTTAAAGCACAGAGAGAGAGAGAGATTATGTATGTGTGTGTTTTGATAAAAATTAAAGTTGTTGATGGGTAATAAAAGCCCAAAGATAGTATGGTAGTATTGAGAGAGAGAGAGAGAGAGAGAGAGAGAGAGAGAGAGAGAGAGAATGTGTGTGTGTGGATAAAGATCCAAGGCTATTAATGTAGGTGAGGGTCTGAGGTAGTATTATAGGAGAGAGTGCTACAATACTACTTTTGGGCCTCTCCTACATTAATTTGAAAAAGGTACCTCTTTATCCAAATTACTTTTCACATTTTTTTCTCTTCTTTCTTATCAATGATTTTTAAAAAGACACCTCTCTCTTGTCCCGTCATCAATAATTGTTTTTATCTCCTCTCTCTCCCTCTCTCATCCAAAAGTTATTATTATCCCTCTCTTCTCCATTGATCCCTAATGCCCTTCCAATTGAAATTCCTAACACTCAAAGTATCAAGAATATATCTTTTATTTTAAATATTATGAAAACTATTGATGAATTACTTAGTCAAGGTGGATTAGAGTTTGTATGACCCTTGCTACTAGGCAAAGGAACCAAATCCAATGTATGATATCTCTCCAGTGAGTCATACTCTAACTACATGGCCCTCTTCCAAGAGTGACTGTTACCTTTACACATAGCCTCATCATAAGTAAAAGGCTCACTAGAATTTGTCACTATAACATAATCCATAGAGGGCTCAAACAGTGCGGGCTATCGTTTATCTCTAGTAGACCACCTCAAATTTGGCTATGGAGCCTGTCATCCTGTGCAGCATCAGGGATGTAGTTCACTGGGGCATCAACTGGGGGGTTGCTGCTGTAGGCTATCTAGCAAACTACACAATAACAGGAGGTTCCTCCTAAACGATCACCCTGCATACCTCAATGGCATGCTCAGGTTGCTTATGTATTTTCTCTTCATGGAAAACAATATCATGGCTGGGAATAACCTACCGAGCCTATGGATCCCATATGTGATAGCCCATCTCACATGCATCTCCATAACCAAGAAAGATGCATATCCTAGACTTGGGATCCAACCTATTACACTTGTCCTTGCGTACATATGGCAGAAAGTGTCACAACCAAAGACATGCAAATGAGCATATGAGGTAGGTTTGCTAGACCTTACCTCCTCTACAACTGATAATAGTCAAGAGCAATACATGGGAACCAATTTATCAAGTGTACGATAGTAGTAACTATCTCAATCCAAAAATAATGTGGTAAGCTTGTCTTGCTAAACATTCTATTGAAAACTCACTCTTGAATTATCATGTTCATGTGCTCAGCCATACCATTCTGAGGTGGGGTGTACATGGTGGTCAATTGATGCTTAATACCCCTCGTCACAAAACTGTTAGAAGGATTTAGAGATATACTCACCCCCATTATCTGACCTAAGGTATTTCAACCTATACCGGATTGGTTCTCAATTAAAGCATGCCAATGTTGAAATGTGGCCAAGACTTCTGATTTCTACTTAATAGGATATGCCCAGACCTTATGTGTATAGCCATCAATGAAAGTAATGAAATACTTCGAACCACCTAATGACTTGTAGGGCATGGAACCACATACATCCAAATGAACAAGAGCCAATAGCTCACCCATGCATACCATACCAAACTTTTTATGTGTATTACATGTTTGCCTGCCACATAAAAAATGATTACAAGACTCAAAGCACTTATACTCAAGGGGTGAAAGATACTGCAAATGAGAAAGCATTTTTCTTCCTTTCAAGGACATGTTCCCAAGGCAATGATGCCACCATAGAGCTACATGTGGAATTGCATCCACTGCGAAAAAATGGCCAATTAACCTAGATACAAGCAAGGAATAAAGAGTATTGGACTTAGCACCATGTGCAATGACAAGATTCCCATGGGTAATCTTCCATGAGGAATCAACAAAAGAAAATAGATAACCTATGTCATCCAAAGTGCCAGTAGAGATAAGGCTCTTCGCATAATGAGAGCCAGTACATGACATACATCATGAAGAGTAAATGTACAACAACCTGAATCAAATTGTAGGTGGACAACACCAATACCAACTATCTCCAATGTCAAGTCATTTTCCAAATGGAAAAATCTAATCAAACTATGATAGGAGTGAAACCACTCTCTATGAGGGGTCACATGAAAAGAAGCCCCTGAATCTATCAACCAATACTAAGTATACCCTGACAAAGTATTAGCCAACTGTGCAGTATCAAAAGAAGAAGTTGCAAGTATGAAATAATCATCAAAATCAATCTCCACAACATTAATCTCTTCAATCTTAACATTAGACTTGCTAGGGACAATGTTACGATCATCATTTTTGTTCTATGCTTTACTCTTGCCCTTTCCTTTGTGCTTGTCTTCGCATATTTCATGGCATTGTGGCCTAATATGCCATGCTTTCCCACAATAATGATAAGGTAATGAGGACTCACGACCATGGGACTTACTACAAGACTATCCACATGATTAAGAGCGAGACTACAGAGAGTCTCTGCCATGATGATCACTACAATACCTACCATTATTATCTCTAATTGTCAAGGTGTGAGAAGTGCAAGAAGCATCGGCATTCTTCTTGTTAACATATTTGCTCAAAAGTGCACCCTCTACATCTTTCAACTATAACCCGTCAATAGGTATGTTGGCACACATAGCAGTATGAAAGGTATTCCATGATTGAGGCAATGTAACTCATTACCCTTTGGAATGATACTCATTTAATTAGGCTGACATAGAAGCGCCCTCCTTCATGCGAAGGTCCATGAGTTGCTTCTTCCAATACACAAGTATCTGGCATCAATACATAAGCATACAGACATCCCAGGAAGCATATACAAGCTTCAATGTTTGAGAAAAATCTATTTAGACCTATATAATAGTAGGTCTATTATTTATGATAGCATGAAATGGAGGTTGGAATCTCCAAGACTCAAGTAACCAATTTCGGGGAGTGTCGGGGATGATTGCCAAGTGCCAGGAGCAATGCTCCAACTGAGGAGAGGTGGGATAAGAAGGAGCAGAACAACTAGGTGCAAATCATGCTAGCTATCCCTACTATTGTGGCTACTAGTGCTGATGGTATTAAAGGCTTGGGAAAGCTTAGCAGGCCCCATGGAAGCCTTGGACAAGCCTCAGCTGATAAAAAGAAGTCGAGGAGAAGGTAGAGCTCAATGCATACCTCAGGGTGAAGAATTCATGGCTACCATTGAAAATGTGAGCTGAAGTTTTTCTCCACAAGTTGAAGCAATGTTTAGTTGAGCTCCTCAAAGCCAATGCAATGGCTCTAATACTGGTTGAAGGAAGTGAGTTGTGAAGTGAAAGCATGGGGCAAAAACAAGAGCTATGGTGGAAGGAGCAAGACTATGAGAGAGAGAGAGAGAGAGAGAGAGAGAGAGAGAGAGAGAGAGAGAGAGAGAGAGAGAGAGAGAGAGAGAAAGAGAGAGAGATACACAATGTGAGAACTCCAATAGTAATAATCTGTGACCAGCCTTCCCTTTATTTAAATGTCACTAAAAGAATAAAGAATGAAGTGACAATGATGGGCACCAGCCACCTTTGATGTATCTGCAATGTGCTTTTTGGTGATGGTAATGAGGGTGATGATTGTGAGGAGAATTGGTGAAATTTCCAAGAGGGTGGGTCACGTTTTCATCAATATTTTTTGCGTTTTCCTTTTCAAAAATGTCTTATGAGGTTTTTTTTCAACCTTTGAAATCCATTTCCCCTCTTAATCCCCCTTCATGTGCGACTATCTGTCCATTACATCCTTTCCCCCTTAGAGGAATCTAGATGTCCTCATCTCAAAGTTAGGGGATAGGTTGGATTGCAAGATTTGTAGGATAGAGCTCTTCATGTTTTCATCGTGTTGCATTGAAGTTCAAGATTACAAGGACAAGGTAAAATAGTTATTTTATGTAGCTTTGTCCTAGTCCTTTATTATGAAAGAAACTGCAGATGTTGTTTACATAGGGTATCCTTGTCCATCCAAGTGGCATCCTGCTCAAGATAGCCTTTCCATTGGGGACAAGCTATTTCTTGAGACATTGTTATTTTCTTTGGGGGCTGATTAAGTGGGGAAACAAAAATATCTCTTGGAATGTGTAGCTTAGAAAAAGAGTGGACAATGTTATTCTTGTGTTTTATGTTTGAGATGGCATATCCTGAGGCCAATCCCTAGGGTGTGGGAGAGTTGTAGGAGCCCCAATGATTGGCTAGAGATGCTCTATACGTGTGTGCAATGAGGTGTTAGTTACCTACATGTGTGGTAAACTCCCTTTGTTGGAGTTGAGATAGGAAAAATCATTGGACTACAAATTGATACAAATGCATGATCTAGCTAGACTAGTATATAGCATCTAGATGCTCTTGGCCACGAGGTTGTGAGGGTGGTTTTGTGAGCATAGGAGGCTAGGTTAGAGCCCTAAAGTGAGTGTTGGGCCCATTTTTTGTGGATTCATTGATAATGGTGGTTTTAAAATCTTGGTTAATAGGCACCAGTTGTTCAGTATATGCCAAAGAGCATTTAAATAGATCTATTATTTCTTGATACCACAATCAAAAGCAGAGGTCCAACATCATAAAAGAGATAAAAGGGCTAGATGGCAAGCTGAGATCCTCAAAAGATATTCTCCTAAGCATAGTAGTATGATATCCTTGAGAAAGAGAGGTCTTGTTGACCCTATTATCGAAGCTAGCCCATTAGGGGAAGGGGGAAACTCTAGCATGCCTCTTACCTTGATAAGTCAGCCAACTTCAAGTGGAGTGTAGTCCCACTGATATAGAACCTTATAGCAAATCCAATCATGGTTATTGACATAACCTATTGCCATCCCTCTTCCCTCTACCCATTTTTAATGCTTTTATAGAGGAAGATGTGAAGCTCCGCATCAATGAGTTTCAAAAATTAATATTCAATTGTCAAATTTAGGATAAACAACATCTCAAGATGTTTTTCAACACGACTCTAAAAGGAAGAGCTACAATGTGGTATCATGGCTTGGAAGCCATGACCATAACCATGATCAACTTATTCTTTATGATCTTCTGAAGAGAGTTTGCCCTTGAGAGAGGTAGTCAATATTGGCTGCGTGTTTTGAATGTGACATGCCAAGAGCTCCATGAGAATACTCAAGCATAAGCCAAGAAACTAAAAGAGGTGTTTTGTAAATTGCAAACCTCCATTCGTATTCCACCATGTGCTACCCAAAAATAGTACCTTTACATGGATTAGACTTCAATATCCAAGTGCAGCTAAGTAGTGTTGCTCTTGCTAATATAGACACTCTTATTACATAGGTAGAGGAGATAGAGTCTCACTTACAGCCCACACATCTAGGGCTAACCTAAATTCAACTCTAGGTCCTAGAAATAATTTGGCATTGATTACTGGAAGTCAAGGTGCAACTAGTACACATGTGACCAATTCAAATGGAAGAGGAAGCATAATGCGGAATGTGCACATGCTATCCACTCCTCCTAATGTTGCTATGCCAATGGCTTGCCAAATGGTCCCACTAGATAATGGAAGCCAAATGACAAACCCTAATGTCATGTCAACTAATCAACACCTGTCCAAACCTAAAACGGGCTCGACACTATCTATAGGCACTAGCAGTCGTTCCTCTATATGTAGATATTGCATTTGTAGTGGAACATAGTCCAACGATTACCCTTCCTTACTCCTCAAAGGGAGATCCCACACATTTTGGTGTAATACACTAACGTAACACAAACATAGGAGGCAACCTCCTGGTTGAATGCCGTGGCCCAACTGCAACTCTCCTACACCGAGAGAATTGGCCCCTCTATGTGTTGCTATAACACCCCCTCGCTAAATGCCATGTCCCCACTACAACTCTCCTACATCGAGAGGATTGGCCCCTCGATGCATTCCTCTAACATAAAGAACATACAAATAGTTTCCACTCTTATATATTTTGAATGATCCAAGAGATTTGATATTTCCTTACCAAGCTTGCCCCAAGAAATAGCTCATCTACCCTACAGCTCGGGTTTCCTTACACACTCCACATAGGTCATTGTTTGAAAACCAATTGCAATGCATCAATGTTTCATACCATGTTATGCTCAATGCAAGTGTGGATGACCATTGTGCTCAAGCATTTTATCATTAGAAACTAGCTAGGTGAAGTGCAAAAACAACCCTTCAATGAGTTTCTAATTAATCGTGCATGCAGCATTGCCAGAGACTAGCACCGACTTTCTTAGTCTCCTTAACTCAAATGATAGTCCGTCCTATATGTTTTGCATAGCCAAATAGATTAGAATTTGAATTTTTTTCAGTAACTTATCACTTTCACAAACCCTCCTCCCTCCTACCATTTAGGTTTTGCATTCATTGGGTAGGTGTAAGGTTCATTTTTATGTAAATTTTCATGTAAAAATTGATAGAAACCATACTCTAACATAGAAAGAAGACTTGATTGACTGAGGTTTGATCCTCATGCTCTAGTCTGGTTACACATTCACAAACATAAAATGTATTTTTCTCCAATTTTTTTGGCACAAAACCTAAAATTTCCCTTATTTTTCCTATTTTTTTCCCATTTACTTGTTCATAAAAATATGATATTTTTTTATTTATGTGTCTTGACTAATCATATTGATTGAACATTGATTTTTATTAGTTTTTTCATCTCATATACATTCCATTCCCAACTTGAAACTGAAGAAATTCTCATTTTCCTTCATTTAAGATGCATTTTGGATTTTAAATTATTAATTACAACTACGAGTTCTACATTTTTTCATATAAAACCCTCAAATGTACTTCAAACATGATTCATAGAAATTTTCTTTCCAGTGCATATCATTAAAGCCATCAAACATCAAAACAATGCAGTTTTCTTTGTAAAAATTAAGCGTACTGATTATGTGCGTGTTGTGTATTTTTATGAAATAGTTTTAGGCAGCCAACGGACTCCTCATTTGTTTCCCAGCTGTGCTGGACATTGCCTCTTATCCTCCTTTCGATCATGGAGAAATCTGGTCCATGACAGACAAGCATCCTTCATCACATCCTCTGCTTGATTTTCTACGTGTGATCAGTCCCTTAGAGGAGAGAGAAGGAAAAGAGAGAAAGACTGAGTTTTGATCTCTCCCATCAATCAACCATACCAGGAGTGGAGACGGGTGTTGGAGAGTGAGAAATCAGAGAAGTTCATTGGTATGATCTGATTAGGGGGTTCTTTTTTGCAGACTGATCATGCCTCTCCCCCACAAATCCTCGCCATATGGGGGGGCAGCAGCATCTTGATGCCATTTTGAAAAAATATGCCCCCCTCCCCCCCCATAAAATTGAATTTTTTTAGAGGCCTAAGCCCCCCAAAAGTCCATGTCCCAATGTTTTAAAACTTTGGACTTTGTCCCTTTGGCCCTTTCTGACCTCCCGTCTCAACTGTCCAGCTTCTGATTTAACTTCTGAAAATTTATGCATGCCCGACTCAGGGTTCCGCACTGCTAGTCACTTAATTTGGCTTGCTTTGGCATCTAAAAAATTTATAAAAACTCCACAAGTGATCTTTGAAACCACTTTCAAATCCCGTCTTTCGCGGGCTTAAAACATTGCCAAATCTGTCTCTGCTGCTTCCGACAAGGTTCAATTCCTGCCTTAAATTTTCTCTTTCCCACTTCTTTTTTGCACTTTCATGGGCTTTAAAATCCACTCTCATTGGTGACCACGGGATAGGGTGACAGCCCATCTAATCCCATGAACAAATTTGCACATGCATAACCACGAAGAGCATCAAGCTAATACAAGAAATACACAACTAAAGACTCCATGGCTCTCACCATACCTCCTAACAAAATCAAGGCATGAAAACCCACAAGGGATATGCCTGGCATAATCTAAAAGAAATTCAGAGTGATTCTCTGACCAACTGCTTGGACACGGACTGTAGCTGAAAAGCCTATCAAAAAGGTCATCCTAGTGGTGGTCTAAACTACCTACCTAACTTAGGACAACTAGACTAGGACTTCCTACTAGGCGAGGAGTCCTATAGCCTGGTCATCATATTCTTCTTGTAACACATTTTCCATTCAGAGTTTCTATACTCATGCGTGTAAAAAGGAGGGAGTTGAGCATAGAGAGATTCAAGCAGAACAGGGCATCGGTCTCAGATCCTAACTCAGTACCCAAGAACCTACCAAGCTCTCACAAGGCAACACTTAATCCTTTTTTAATACTCACTTTTATTTTCGTTTGAACCTTTCTTTCTGTTCTTTTTCGGCTAGTTGCTACCCCTAGGAAGACAAGGCATTGGGCTGACTTATTCTTACTTATTCCAAGAACTTATCAGGCCTTCGCAATGTGATAATCAATTGCTTGTAGGAATTTTCTTCCCTTTTTCTTTTCCTTTTTTCTTATTGAGGGGTTAGAACCCCTTTTTACACACCTCTGTAATTTTTATCTTTAGATATATGTAGAACTTTCTCTTCTTTTGATATTTTGGCAAGCTTCCCTAATTGTCTCATACTACAAGGACTCCTAGGACAACTGCCTAGCAAGCAGGAAGGACACGGTGTCGTGATGTTATGAGGAAATAGTGTGAAAATGTATGGAATGCATCATCATCAGACTTCTCTATTGATCTAGAGAGTCGGTGTGATCTGTGCCATTAGTACTAGTGCGAGTTACATGAATTATCCAAAAATACTAGATTTTTGGATAATTTTAGTCTATTTTTTATATTATTTATTATAAAAATCCAAAAAAGTTAGAAAAAGCTTCTAGATTAGGATGGCATGCAAAAAGCTAGTTGCTTTTTCAGCCAATTAGGGGATTTTCACAAGGACAGATTGACGAAATCGGCGTGTCGCGATCGCTATAAACAGGCTAAAAACTGCAGATTGAACTGAAAGAAGGAGTAATCTAGGAGATCCGTGTGCAGGTGTCCGTGTCCTGTGGTTTTACCCCCCTTTCGGAGCCAACAGAGCCATCAAATTTGGGTTTTGGATAGCAGAGAAAGAGGTGATTTTTCTGATCCACGTTTTTGGTCTACGAAGGAGCTCGAGGAGAACTAATACCTGGAGATTGCTTCTGAGTAGAGCAAAGATTCTAGGTTCTTTCAATACATATTGTTTCAATTCATTGTGATTTGTTTTTGTTGTGTTTACCACTTGGGTATTCTCTATCTTCTCTTCCATCTCCTATCTCTACTTCGTTCTACTTCTGATCCCCGGTGAATTTGACCTTTCGACAAAAACCCCTCCGACATTGGTGAACCGACGTGAAAGGTCATCACAGAAGAAGGAAAGATAAGATGGGAGAACCTTCAAATACAATCTCCACTGATGTTTTGCAACAATTGGTGCAAAATATGAATATGCTTATGCAGATACAACAACAACAACAGGTGATGCAAGCTTCAGCTCTCAAATAGAAAGTGTTGTGATGAATGCTTTGCAAGCAGTTGAGCGTGAGGTGAAGCTATTCAATGGCAGGAATGTATCTGCATATGTACATACCTATGCTCAGAAGATGAAATTCTTTGGAGTGGCTCAATCTGCATGGAGCCAGTATTTTGTACGTGTTCCTGTTCATGAATTGAAAGCACAGATTACTGAATTATACTTGCAGGATGCTGACTGGGTAGCTTCAAGAAGACACTCAGGGAAGAATTTTACATTGAGGACACCAGTTTGATTACGCGTAAGACTTTTCAGGAGTGGGTTATACAACCCAATAAGGGTCTTGTGCTACAGAATTGTTAAGAGAATTTGAAAGTAGATTTGAGCAGTTGGATCTTGTAGAACAGCAAGCTCTTGCAAGTCAGAAAATTGAATTGTTTCTACAGGCAGCTGATCCTGAGCTTCAAGAGAAGCTTGATGATTTGCTGGAGGATCAGACTATAGAGGCAGGTTTGAAAGCAGAGTGGCGACATGTCAAGGAAGAAGTTACTGCACTTGTGAAGAAACATAGAAGAAGAGAAAGATTGCATGTCTCTAGCTTGCCCACTGTTACGGGTAAGACAATTGAAGTTACTAGTTCCAATAACGTGGAACCAGCTGAAGAGACACTCTCTCAAACCCATCGAGCAAGGTCATAGCAGTGTGATAATACATAGAAAGAATGGGATTTCATACTGTATAAGTCCCATTTAGTTGGTTCAATACCAATTGGGAATCCCCCTTTACTAACAACTAATGGATACCACCCTTCTTAGCAATATTCAGGCCCATGATTAAAGCTTTGTATTCCACCATGTTATTGGTAAATCCAAGCCCAAGGTATACAACTAATTTCATCACAACTCTATTCGGGGATCTCTAATAACTATCCCTATACTCCCTTTCTTGTTGGGACGTACATCCACAATGGGTTCACATAGCCCGCCATCATCACCTCTACTTGTAATTATGATAGTCAAAATTTAGCATATTCAGAGGATATACTAAAGGCTCCATCCCACCTTCTTCGTTGAATATAATAGGGATGCTTGTTAGCATTCGTAAGCAGTGATGATAGAAGACTTTGATTTTCCAAACAAATGATCTATCCTCTTGCTCAATCACTTTATATCCTTTACTCCACCTAATAAGCTTTCCCTAATAATATTGCTTGCTCCAAGTGTGGGTGTTCGAAGTAAGAAATAAGCCGCCCCATCAACCTCTTTCGTCGCTTGCAAGTTCCCAGCACATTGACCTGCAAGGTATTCATTTCGTTAGTGCATTTAGAGATAATAAGGTTTAATCTTATTAAGATTAACCTTTTTTTTAAACTCCACTCCCTCAAGATTCATCCAGTAATGCCGTGGACTTATTTTTCCATATTCTTATGATCTTATAGGGACTGTCCCATTTGGGCTCAAGTTTTCCTAGAAATAGTTCTCTACGTGCATCATAATATAGAACTAATTGTCCCTTCTTAAAGGTATATTTATTCACTTTTAAATCATGCAGCGGCTTCATCCAACGCTTAGCCACTTCTTGGTGCAAAAGACTCTACAATTTAAGCTCATCCAAGTGGGACAACGTCATAAAAGCGATCAAAGAGTGCATCCTCATCACCCAAAGAATGTTTGATTGCGAATCTTATAGTCTGCAACTCAATCTCTAAGGGCAAAACACACTCCTCCCCATAGACTAACTTGAACGAGGTGTGGCCAATGGATTGTTGAAACATCGAGTTATACGCCCACACCACCATGCACAGTTTATTATCCTAGTCTTGCTTCTTTTCAGACACTATTTTTGATAAAATACCCGCAAGCTACTTGTTAGTACTTTCAACTTGCCCATTCACCTGTGGGTTATAAGGAGTTTCCTTATTGTGCTTCATTTGTCATGCTTCTGTCAGCAGGCTTTTAATCACCTTGTTTAGGAAATGGGTTCGATGGTCCGATACTAATTCTCTTGGCAGACCAAATTGGCATATCATCTACTCCAGTAGGAAGCCAGTAGTCTCCTTTGCATCACCCTTCCTCATCGCTCGTGCTTCTGACCACTTTGTAAAATAGTCAGTCACCACTATGATATATCTCTTTTGCGTAGATGACGACGAGGTAATAGGATCCACAAAGTCTATGCCCCACTTCTCGAATGGAAGTATAGCCATAATCCGAGTAAGTGGTTGCTTCCTATGCTCCCTACTATCATGTCATTGACAAGTATCACATCTCTTAACATACTCAAATGCATCTTGAAAAATGGACGGTAACCAATATCCAGCTGTTAAAGCTTTTTGGATAATCAATCGTCCTGCAAAATGGCCTCCACAAGCGTAGTCATGGCACTCTTTCAAAATCAATGGAACCTCGGCAGGCATCACACATCGGTGATAGATATCATCAACCCCTTGCCGATAAAATGTTCTTGAGATCAAGGAGAATTTCAAAGCATGTTGTCTAATTTTTCTCTTTTCTAATTTTGATAAACCAACTCCAGCCTCTCGTGTTGATAGGTAATGCGTAATAGCAACATACCAAGATGGGATCAAAGCCGTATCGATATTAAACATTTCCTCAAGATCACTTCCTTCAACTAAAGTCTCTTTTGGCTCTACGAAATCCACAAGGCATTCCACAATACCCTACAGCTTTGGTGGCTTACTTCTGATCTCATAATCGAACTCCTACAAAGTGATTAAGAACTTTGTTAAATGATCATGTGGTTGTAGATTGTTTATCAGTAATCTAAGCCCTTCTGCCTATGTATAGAAAACTACATTCTCATAGAGAATGTAGTGCCAAAATTCAAACACCATTACAAGGCACAACTTCTCCATGTAGGTGTAGTTGATTTTTTATATGCCCAACTTCTGATTGGCAAAAGAAATCAGGTGATACCATTTTTTCTCCTAGATTTGGGATAGACAACAACTGATACTATGCATGGTGGTTGTTGAAAATATGTAGAATACTTCGCTCCTTTTAGGTACTTTTAAAATTGGTACTTTTACTAGCTCTTGTTTCACATCATCAAAAGCTACCTTACAAGGGTCACTCCATACAAATAGACAGTGAAAGGATAATAGATTTGTTAATGGCAATGTTCTTTTTGCTGCCAAGGCATTTATGAACCTCCGATAGTGCCAACTGATGATAGAAAGCAATGTACTTCCTTCGGAGTGCGTGGCAAACTCATCGTGACTATGACCTTGATCTTTTCAAGGTTAGTCATGATCCCTACTGAACTAACCACATGGCCTAGCAATAGCCCATAAGGCACCCCAAAGTTGCACTTTCATGGGTTAAGACCTATGCAAAATTGTTTGCAACACTCAAAACACTTTCTTAAAATAATCAACTACCCTTCTCTTATGGTGGTTGCCCCCAATGCTCCCCTTGGCCATGAACAGTAGGAGGAGATAAAGGTGGAAGATTAGCAGAAGCTTGAGTTTGATTGTCATTTGATCATGTGGTCCTAGTTGAAACTCTTGAGGCATTATGGAACAATTTGGGATAGCTTGGCCAATATTTTCTCCTATAGGAATATTAGAAGCCTATGGTTGTGGCTATTGTATAAAGACCTTATTGTAGTCCTCTTGGTCCTAGCCATTGAGGAGTAAGGTTGATATGATGTGATAGGAGGAGTTTGAGGAGTTAGATGAGTGATATTTGCGTCGTATGGGAAGTCTAGAAGAGGGAGGCCATGTCGTGGAGATAATGGCCAATTTAGCACAATAGGATGAGTTTGAGGAGTCAAATGAGTGATATTCATGCCATATGGGAAGTTTAGGAGAGGAAGGCTAAGTTGCGGAGAGGATGGCCAATATGGTGTGATAGCATGGGTTTGAGATGCTAGAAGAGTACTAATTGTGCCATTTTAGAAGTCTAACAGAGAAAGGCTGAGTGGTGGAGAGGATGGCCAATATGGGTTTGAGGTCCTAGAAGAGTTACTATTTGTACCATTTCAAAAGTCTAGCAAAGGAAGGATAAGTCATGGAGAGGATGGCAAATATGACATGATGCAATGGGTTTGAGAAGTTGTTCAAGTGCTATTCATGCTGTATGGGAAGTCTTTGGCCAATTCAAAGTAGTGGGGGAAGTGGAAATATGAATGAGACAAGTTCCAAAAAAAATATACCTTGGATAGTCACATGCCTAGAGTGCCATGTTTTGAGCTTGTATTGATCAAACAAGCTAGGGTTTCTAATGGCTACTTTGAATGGTTGTGCCCAATGATTGGATTTCTACCACGTATCCAATGGTTAGATCTTTGCCACATGTCAGGATGGTGATGGAACCTAGAACGGGCCAGCACTGGCTCGTGCACTAGCCGGACCTCTATCTCACGCGCTCAACAACCCCACGGTCTCGCGGCCAAGAGCGCTGATAACACATACATTGCCTTCCTAAATGTCTTGCGTTGGTATTACGTTGTTTGTAGTCCACTCTTCTCTCACCCACTACTCCTCACAGGGAGTCCCTTACACATTGCCTAATGGCATGAAGCACGGACATAGGGGGTCCTCCAATGGCTGAGTGCCGCCACCCCTCTGCGACTCTCCTACACCTTGGGGATTGGCCCCTCGGTGCGTCGCTCAACATATAAGCATTTCGCACAAAATCCACTCAAGGTACCATTTAATCGTATACATGAATATACCATTTTCCTCACTTCTCTTTTCCCTAGACCCCACGACTAGCCTATGGCTTAGGGTGTTCTGTCTCTCACTCAACGTGGGTCAAGGTCCTAATGAAAGCAATTGCTGTGCATCTAGGATTTCTGATACCTTTAAATATTTCCATGATTTATGCATATTGTGGATGCCAAGTGCTCAAACAGTTATGAAATCAATATTGTGCACATGTGCAAAACATCCTTTCAATGATTTTCAACTACCCTTCTTATGCGGCGTTGCACAAACCTAGCACCGAGGAAACCCTCGTGCTACTAGGCCCTTATTTTATAATTATTCACCGACCTATATGGCATGCAAAAAAAAACCAGCAATCTTTTCATCATTTTACTCCGCATTTAGACACATTTTGACTACTCTACCCTTTCATCCATCAAATGTTGCATTGTTGTATAGATTTATAAGGTATTTTGCAATCATTTTATGTGTAGAAAGCGGGAAAAACACACTAGAACAAGAAGGTGGGGTTGAATTGAGGAAAATCCTCATGCTTCAGTCCCCACAAACATTCACAAACATTGTTCTTAATTTTCATTAATTTTCCACACCCAAAATGCATTTTTCCCCTATTTTTTGGTGGTTTTTCTCTATTTTCCTTGTATTTTTCCTTATTTTTTACATTATTTTATTACTAAAAATTCAAAATAGGTTATGGACTGTGGCCCTTAGTTCCTTCTTATAGCAAAAATGAAAATTTAGTTGGTGTTCCTATTCATTTTCCCATTTTTGTGCCCAAAAACCATCATTTTTCCTTGATTTTCCATATTTTACGTGTTTTAGTGTATTATTTTGAGCCACAAGATGCATATTTTTCTGATTTTCTGATTATGATCAACAAGTACTCATGGAAAACAACAACTTAAACAATTTTTAGCCCACATGAACAACATTTTATCAATCAAAAGCCATGAAATCTCAAATTTCCTTTGAAAAACTTGAATTATCGCTTATTTGCGTGTTTCGGGTTTCATATCCATGGCTGCAAATCTGAAAATCAACAGCACTTCATGTCCAGCACAATCACAAATCACCATTTCCAGCCCATGGAGCAATACGATCCATGCCGGACAAGCCTCCATCATTCTTTCTTCTTCCTTCTTCTTCCCACATGAATTCCCCCTTATAAGAGAGAGAGGGAGGAGAGGGAAAGACTGATTTTCTATCTCAGCATTCAGGCCATCAATTGAGGAGTGGAGAGCGGTGATAAGATCAGCATACAGAGGGGAATGAGGGACCAATGCCTGCTCTATGGGTTGTATGCAACCCCCATGGTTGATCCATCATGCATGAGGCGCATTTTTTGGCGCATGTTGGCGTGGCTTCTTCTTCCTTCTTCTCCACGATTTTTTCTCCTTCATTTCATGTGGCTTTCATTTTGGGCCCCAAGGGTCACTTACCCATTTGGCCAACCCCTTCAAATCTTGCCCACTTTGTGGCTATTTCCCCGTCCGGACTCGGAATTGAGCTCTGAAAAATCCTGGGCGTCCAGCTTGGCATCCCACATTGGCCAGTAGCTTGTTTCAACCCGCACGACTATCTGAAAAATTATGAAAAATCAACAAGTGTCGCTCGGGCACCTATAAAGCACTTTGGCGCTTAAAATCGTCCTAGATCGAGCCACCGCCTTTGACGTTGCATATTTTTCCCTTGATATTCATAATTTTTAGCTATTTTTAAGCACTTCACGGCACCTAAATTCCTCTCTCATTGGCGACCACGGGATAGGGTGACTCAGCCCGTCGAATCGACGAACATATCTGCACATAAACAACCAAAGAAGCATCAAGCTGATACAAAATAAATATACGATAAAACTCAGCACAATGCTCCCCCTACCCCTGGACAGAACCAAGGCATGACATCCATAAGGAGTAGGCCTAGCATCATCTAATAAAAGATCCGAAGTAAGTCACTAACCAACTGCTCCAACACAGCCAAACTAAAAAACCTATCAAAGAGGTTGCCCTAAGTGGTAGTCTAAACTACTTACCAACTAAAGACAACACAACTAGGAGCTCCTACAAGGCGAGGACTCCTATAGCCTGATCAAGGAGTATTTTCGTTTAGTACATATCTTCTTTTAGGGTTTTTATTTTATTAACATACTTGGGCATGTAAAAAGGAGGGAGCTGAGCGTAGTGACCCAAGGAGAACAGGGCATCGGTCTCAGGACCTGTCTCGGCACCCAAGAACCTACCAAGCCCTTGCAAGGTGACACTTAATCCTTTTCTAACGCTCACTTTTATTTTCACTCCAACCTTCCTTGTTTTGTCATCCATTCTTCAGCAAGAAGCCACCCCCAGGAAGACAAGGTATTGGCCCCGAGTCTGATTCGTCCCCAGGAACCTACCAGGCCTTCGCAAGGCAATGATCAACTGCTTATATCTTTTCATTCTTTTTTTTTTCCTTGATAGGGGTTAGAACCCCTTTTTACACACCTTCGTATTTATATTCATCTTTTGGGATGTTCAGGGTTTCTTGGCATCGTCATTATTATCTTCTGGCAGGCTTCTCTAACTGCCTCACTACTAACAAGAACTCCTAGAACGGCGGCCTAGCAGGCTAGCAGAACAGGGCCACTAGGACTTCCTTCTAAAACAGGTCTTTCGATGCCTGACAATGTCTTTACAGGAGGCAATGACTACTCCGACCTCCCTCAAACATACTTAGCCTGAACCTGGGACTTCATGCCTTGGTTGCCGGTCCCCAACAAAAATATATCCCCTCGACAAGTACAAATACACATATAATAGGAAATAAAGGTACTCGTAAAGGAGAGGTATCACCTGGATTGGCCACAAGAAGCTTCCGTCGCAGCAAAGGCTCCTCCGGGCTCCACCAAATTCCACGAATCACAAAACCTTTCCAGCACAACACTTAAACCAAAAACCCAATTAAACGCACCCGCACTAGACAGGGAAATGGCCCTCTTGGCCTAATGAAATCAGACATGACTTTGCTACAAAACTGAATCGGCCCTCTTGGCCTAATGAAATCAAACAATACTACTCATAACATCCTCCTGGAAACAACTATGATAGACATCAAAGCATACCATTCCTAGGGGGACAGAGGCTCGTAGCCCTAAACTAGGTGCATTAAATTATGACCCATCCCTCCTGCGTATATCGCAAGAGGTGTTCGCATCACATGTCGTCTAACTAGTCCACCCCTTCAAATCTTGCCCACTTTGTGGCTATTTCCCCGTTCGGACTCAGAATTGAGCTCTGAAAAATCCTGGGCATCCGGCTTGGCATCCCGCATTGGCCAGTAGCTTGTGTCAACCCGCATGACTATCTGAAAAATTATGAAAAATCAAAAAGTGTCGCTCGGGCACCTATAAAGCACTTTGGCGCTTAAAATCGTCCTAGATCGAGTCACCGCCTTTGATGTTGCATATTTTTCCCTTGATATTCATAATTTTTAGCTATTTTTAAGCACTTCCCGGCACCTAAATTCTGCTCTCAAATGGCCTAAAGAGGCTTGCTTGAGTTTTTGTTAAGTCTTTTGTGCTCTCCATAATTGACCTCCTCGGTTTGCATTTAACACCTCTGTGTGCACCACTCTAATATGGTGCAATAGCATAACCTCCCACTTCTACAACCATCTCCTCTTGTGTCATATCAACTCACTCTCCCACACTTCCCATTATTCAACTCAAAATTTCTGTATAGTGTGAAATTCGGGCACCAACTAGGTTTTCCACCACACCCCTTCTTGTGGGGCCATATTAGCCCATAACCCTTGACTTATGGTTCTCCATTGTGCAAGTTGAGTCATGTTTGACGATTCATGACCCCTCCCCATTTTTTCTATCAAGACAATGAGTCTTAAAAGTAAAAGAGGGATTACCTCCACATCATCCAAGGAGTCAAAAAAAAAAAGAAATGAATGTCTTGTCCTAGATGTTCTTTCAACTACCTCCCTAGGTTCCACAAGAAGTGCAAGGATTTCAAGGAGGACACCACCTAGCAAAGAAAAATTCCCTTTTAGGAGCCCAAGCCTCATTCAAATTACAAATATTACGTGATTTGAGAGGATTTTGGACTTTCTTATTTAGAGTAACATTGAATTCTCATTTTTTTCAATTGATAGGGACATGTTTAATCTTGTATGGAATTTGGAGTAGGTAGCAAATTATTTGAAAGTTTTTTGCAATGATGACTATGCAGAGTTTGAAAATTTAGCAAATTCAATTGTGTAAGTGGAGTCAAAGGATTTTGTTCACATTGCAATTGGCAAGTTAGCCATAGAGAAGACATCAATCACAAAGAAGTATGGAAGGCATTCCTTGGAAAGAACTTCTAGGTCAGATGATGTGTGCTCTCTCCACCCAAGGAAATATAGGCTTATGTTAAAGTCTACTACATTCATT
The DNA here is from genome assembly GCF_053477565.2 of Lygodium microphyllum. Taxonomy (NCBI): domain Eukaryota; kingdom Viridiplantae; phylum Streptophyta; class Polypodiopsida; order Schizaeales; family Lygodiaceae; genus Lygodium; species Lygodium microphyllum. Next base: position 95,053,686 of record NC_141148.1, on the reverse strand, counting down.
GTATATGCTCTTGTGTGATATCCAATTAGATTTTATGATAGAAATTGGAGACAGTGGAATCCTCCAACTATTGTCTACTCAAGGAGATGGAGGATGACAAGGATGTGGAGGACAAGGTTGACCCTCAAATGGAGGAATTTGTTGCAAACAACCTAGATGTTGCTCATTTTAAGGCCAAGACTATTATTGAAGAAAGTATTAATAAGGTCCCTAAAGTATCTAAGTCATCTTCAAGGCTTATTGTAGCCTCTTTATCGACCTTTCCAATCAAAGGCAAAGAGTACTTGCTTTTATCTAATATCCAAAGACTCTTCAATTTGAGAGAGGACTATTGTTTGGTAGTTATTGTAGAAGCTGATGGCATTATTGTAATACGGTGCCGCTTAAAATGTCCCCCCCCCCCCCCCTAAATTTTTTTAAAAAAAGTAATCAATTTTTTTAAATTATTACCACCCCCCTCTGTCGTCGCGCCGACAGGAAGAGGGAGTGGAGTCGGTGAACAGGAGATGACGTCGATGGGGAGATGGAGTAGGAGATGACGAGGGAGAGGCAGTTGCAGTTGACGTGGAGAAGAGAGAGAGGACGTGGACATCGAGGGGGTGGAAGCCATCGATGGCTGACAATAACGAGGGGGAAGAAGCACACATGTGCTACCTTCCCCTTCCCCACTATCTGTTTTTTCCCCTATAATTAATACCTCTTTACCCTTATAACCCCCCCCTATCATGAAGGGAAAAAAGGAAAGGATACCACTTTTTTTCTCACCCCACCCATTTTTGCTGGCCTGAGTAAGAGGAGACAAAGAGAAGAAGAAGAAGCGGAGAAGAAGAAGAAGAGGGAGAGAGAGAGAAGAAGAGGAGGAGGAGAAGAAGAAGAAGAAGAAGAAGAGAGAGAGAGAGAGAGAGAGATATATATATATATATATAGAGAGAGAGAGAGAGAGAGACTCTCCAAAGGAACCCGTTCCTCTTCCCCTCCTTAGAAGGGTGATCACACGTGTTGCTCTTCTCTCCATCTTTCCGTTAGTTTAACAATCCATCCTAAATCAAAGGGAGTCACCCCATCACACATTTCTCTGACGAGAGAAAGAGAGAGAGATTCATAAGTTGAAAGTATGGCCTCAAAATGGTAGGAGACACACATCAACGGTAATCCCCATCCAACAATGGAGCCACCGGCCATGGCATTTCTACAAATACAAATATAATGTCGGGTATGGATAATTCATATCCAAATGTCTAAGTAAATTCCTTCCACAACCATAGATGACCTTCATAGATTTATGTTTATGGCACATTGAGGTTTGCACAAATCTATGTACTCAAATACTTTGCATCCCCATGCTACGCGGCGACAAAGTCATATGTGGCATAAAAGAACATATAAGGTTACTTAGGAGTTATGCACATAGACGATGCATGCATGTGAAAGACACTATGAAACATGCATCGATGGTACACAAATTGATATTGCATTAAAATCTTGCTAATATATCGAACTATTAGTTTATTGGGATCTTGAAGTCATGCATAGCTAGTGCAAACAACAATGATTGGGATTAAGACTACGACGCCTTGAGATTTGCCGATAGTGACTATGTTTATCAATCATATTCCGGTTTGGGTTAGATGCAACAACAACTCTAGGGCAAGCGAAGAGCTCAAGGATTAGGAAACCCTAAGTCAAAGAAAAGACCAATGCTTTTGTACTCGTTAGGAAGAAGGTTCAATTATCAATCAAAGTAAGGGATTATTAGAACTCATGTCTTGAGCAATGTCCTAGCTGAATGGAGGAAGTGCTAAGTAATTTTTGCATGGAATCACTTAGATCCCAAGGGGGAGAGCAAACACACGATTGAAGGTTATGGCGACTATTTCTGCAATGTTTGGAAAAGGATATCATTTTTTAAAGGATTGATTAGATAACTTCCTAAATGCTTTTGCATCAAACTGATTATGGAATGTGAATTGGATGATTATTCCAAGGGCTTGTGTTTGATAGTAAGTGCATGGTAGGGGTCTATAATGACAAGTTTCCATGGGAATAAAGGAATGTTCTTTTTGGAAGATGATATTAGGTTGATTTCCTTGATTGTGCTTGGTTCTTAATTGGATTAATTAAGGAAGGATATTCTACACAGGTGGATCATCTCCAAGGTCATGCTGCGTTACCGAGAGGGCACTGCTCGATTCATAGGCCGAAGGTCGAGTGGTGAACAGGCCATCCACGGAAGTTGTGTCTCACTTGTAGGTCAACTTGGGGTCAATGGAGCTCTGGACACCCCTTTCCTAGTCCCGAACGGAGTTGTAGACTACCGTGAGCCCAACGTATAGGGCGTTGGAAGATCCTATTCTAGATACTGGATAAAAAGGGAAATTATGGTGCCATGTGATTTGGACCAGGTACTTCTGTTGGATAGAAGGGATACACAATTTCTCTTGTAAGGGGTAGGAGACAAAGATTAACTAGAAAACAAATTAAGGAACTTGTTTGTCAAAAGGACTGCTTGCACTGTTTTTGTGTCTGTGCTATAAGTTACGAAACCGAACCCTATTCCCTAAAAGGCTTCATTAATAAAGATGATTTTTAAATGTCATACATAAATGTGGTAGGATCCAATTAGAAAACTAAAACTATCAAGGGAAGCAGGTGGACAGAATCCCTGAGGGGTTTGTCCTACTCTAGGGTGGTCCCAAAGAACTGGGAGGCTTCTCACAAGGTTTTACCGTCATTCAACTTTAGGTATTGTTAAGTTAGAACCTAATTCATGCCATTTTAGGGGACCGAGGTGGGACTATGCCCTATGGGTAGAGAGGTTGAGTGGCACATCCATCTCTTTCCCATTCTCTTTGAAGTAAGTGTGGCATGGATTTGCTTCGGACCGGGTATCTCTACGTAAGGTAGGATGTCCAAATCCTGACACTAGAATGTTGTTAGGAGACCCTGACCCCTAAGAACCCAGATTTCAGGTCGATCCTAGTGGGTTTGGCCACGAACGTTCTGTTGCGAAGGGGACTTGGGAAACCTTAGGCGACAAACCTTGAAACATTGCATGGGAGTGTCATGCGGCAACATCTAGATGTTTTTCTCGATGGATCGCTAAAATGTGCTTGGAGAGCATGTTATAGTTGGTATCAGAGCTAAACTTCGTAATGATGCGTGATTGCTTAATTAATGATTCATAGACATATCTTAAATAAAATAACCTAATCGAAATGATTTATTGTCAGACACCTTTTGCACCCACAAATGCTGATGTGCAAGAGAAGAAATTCATTCTCAAGAAAATTAAGATACTCAAGTTTGACGGAGAAGGAATAGATCGCAACAAAGGCGGAGATATGGATTGAGTCGATGGATGACTATTTCTTTACTTCTGGAACTGCTGCTACCAATCAAGCAATGATAGCCAAAATCAAGTTAGTTGGCCAGGCTTCGATATAGTGGAAGCAATGGTGCAAAGACGGAGGTATTTTTGAAGCCGCTATTACTTGGGCTTAGCTCAAAGGTGTTGTACGTAGATGATACCTTCTGACAACCTATTGAACTTTGAGGATGAATAAATTCTTCAAGCTCAAGCAATTGGAATTAATCCTAGAAGCTTACTACTTGATGTTTGTGACCCTACTAAAATATGCATTGCCTATGGATATTACACAACAAGTATCCAAGATTTGCCATGGCTTGAACACTCCTCTAAACCATCGTCTTGAAGCAATGCGTCCAATGGACTTGCAAGATGCGTTACTTGGAGCAAAGCCAATCATCCAAGAACTTGGATCAAGCAAAGATGTTTCCCGAGATCAAGACAAGAGATGCCACTTATGCGGAGAGTTAGGGCACATCCGTAGGAGATGTCCCAACCATCGATGTTTCCACTGCAATGAGCAAGGGCACATCCAAGTAGACTGCCCTGACTTAAGTCCAAAAGATATGGAGCCTCCAAGGAAACGAAGCTACACAAGTGCATTCTTCGGATATATAGAGGGATCAGATGAAGACGAAGACCTAGAACCTATAACACCTCTTTAGGATGATTAGAAGTCTTAGAAAAAATTTCAACATGAAATACAACTTGTATTGGAATAAACTTTACTCTTGTAACTACAGTTAACTTGAGTAATATGAGTTGCATCTATTTTGAGCCTAAAACTTGCAAATGACTAGAGATACTCTGGCAAGGAATGACAGTTATAACTTGCAATAAATTTCTATTGTCATTTCTTCTCAACTAATATGGATTGGGTCTTTCCAGAATGTCGAAGCTTGGAAGTATTCTTTAGTATTATAAGCAAAACTGATTGTCCATGGAGCTTAGTCATGAACTAAGAAGAGAAAAATCTGGGAACATAGTTTCCTCGATAAAGGCCCACTTCGATCCACTAAAAGGATTCTAGGGCAATTTGGTCTAAAGAAGAAACTCCTGCCAAGGACAACTAAGAACCTTGCGACCCCAAGTGATAAAGCTCCGCGTTGTTTCTATTGTAGGGAGTTAGGTCATTTCAAAAGGGAATGTCCAAAGCACCCTAAACATCGATGCTTCGAGTGCCACAATATTGGACATAACTATGTCAATTGTCCTAACACAACTTGAAGAGAACTTGAACTTACAAAGAATGAAATTATACAAGCTTTAGTGATCCAGAATATACCAAATACTTAGAAAAAACCTAGAGGATATTCATGAGATGTAACTACAATAAACTCTTCTCTTGTAATCTAGACTCGGATATATCTAATACAATAAGATGTTTCAAAAGACCGCATGCCTATGAGTGATCAGAATAGCACAGTGGATGCACGGTGGGTCCTAACCCACGGCGTTGAGCCTCATTAATTCTTGTCTTCTCGAGTTTTTCCGAGATGAGGACATCTTGAGTTCTCCAAGGAGGATGTAATATGCCGCCGCCTAAAATGCCTCCCTAAATTTTTTAAAAATAAAAGTAATAGAAAATTTTTTATTAGTATCACTCCCCTTTGTCGTCGCACCAACAGGAAGAGGGAGTGGAGTCGGCGAACGGGAGATGAAGTCAACGGGGAGATGGAGTAGGAGATGATGAGGGAGGGCAGTTGCAGTTGACGTGGAGGAGAGAGAGAATACGTGGATGTTGAGGGGGAGGAATCCATTGATTATTGACAATAATGAGGGGGGAGGAGCACATGTGTGCTACCTCCCCCCCCCCCAACTATCTATTTTTCCCCTATAATTAATACCTCCTTATCATTATAAACCCTCCCATATTGTAAGGAAAAAAACAAAAGGATACCACTCTCCCCTCCCCCCCGATTGTGCTGCTGGTTTGAGTAAGAGGAGAAGAAGAGAAGGAGAAGAACAAGAAGGGGAGAGAGAGAGAGAGAGAGAGAGAGAGAGAGAGAGAGAGAGAGAGAGAGAGAGAGAGAGAGAAGAATAGAAGGAGAAGAAGAAGAGAGGGAGTGAGAGAGAGGAGAAGAAGAGGAGGAGGAGAAGAAGAGGGAGAGAGAGAGAGGGGAGAAGAAGAGGAGGAGAAGAAGAGAGAGAGAGGGATAGAGAGAGGAGAGAAGAAGAAGAGGAAGAGAGAGAGAGAGGGAAGAAGAAGAGGAGGAGAAGAAGAAGAGAAGAAGAAGAGGGAGAGAGAGAGAGGGGAGAAGAAGAGAGAGAGAGGGATAGAGAGAAGAGAGAAGAAGAGGAGGAGGAGAAAAAGAAGAGAGGAAGAGAGAGAGAGAAGAAGAGAAGAGGAGTAAGAGAGAGGGAGAGAGAGGATAGAAGAAGAGAAGAAGAAGAAGAGGGAGAGAGAGAAAGAAGAAAAAGAGGAGGAGAAGAAGAAGAAGAAGAAGAAGAGGGAGAGAGAGAGAGAGAGAGAGTGAGAGACTCTCCAAAGGAACCCGTTCCTCTTCCCCTCCTTAGAAGGGTGACCACACGTGTTGCTCTTCTCTCCATCTTTCTGCGAGTTTAACAATCCATCCTAAATCAAAAGGAGTCACACAGCACACCATTTCTTCGACAAGAGAAAGAGAGAGAGATTCGTAACTGAAAGTATGGCCCCAAAACGGTGGGGGACACGCACCAACAGTAATCCCACATCCAACAATGGAGCCACCGGCCATGGCATTTCTACGAATACGAATATAATGTCGGGTATGGATAATTCATATTCGAATGTCCAAGTAAATTCCTTTTGCAACCATAGATGACCTTGCATAGATTTATGTTTATGGCGCATTGAGGTTTGCACAAACCTATGTACTCAAATACTTTGCATCCCCGTGCTACATGACAAAGTCATATGTGGCATAAAAGAACAACATATAAGGTTACTTAAGAGTCATGTACATAGATGGTATATGCATGGGAAAGACATAATGAAACATGCATCAATGGTACACAAATTGATCTTGCATTAAAATCTTGCTAATATCTTGAACTATTAGATCATTGGGATCTTGAAGTCATGCATAGCTAGTACAAACAACAATCATTGGGATTAAGACTACAATGCCTTGAGATTCCCCGATAGTAACTATGTTTATCAATCCTATTCCGGTTTGGGCTAGATGCAACAACAACTCTAGGGCAAGTGAAGAGCTCAAGGATTGGGAAACCCTAAGTCAAAGGAAAGATTAATGCTTTTGTACTCATTAGGAATAAGGTTTGGTTATCAATCAAAGTAAGGGATTATTAGAACTCATGTCTTGAGCAATGTTCTAGCGGAATGGAGGAGAGGTGTTAAGTAATTTTTGCATGGAATCACTTAGATCCCAAGGGGGAGAGTAAGCACGCGATGGAAGGTTATCGCGACTATTATTGCAATGTTTGCAAAAGGATACCATTGTTTTGTGGATTGATTAGATAACATACTAAATGCTTTAAATGCATTAAACTAATTAAAAATGCATGGCAAGGGGTCTGTAATTTTCGTGCCTATGCTATAAGTTATACGAACGAACCCTGTTCCCTAAGAGGCTTAATTAATGAAGTTGATTTTTAAATCTCACACATAAATGTGATAGGACCTAATTAGAAAACTAAAGCTATCAAGGAAAGTAGGTGGACAGAACCCCTGATAGGTCTGTCCTACTGTAGGGTGGTCCTTGAGAATTGGGAAGCTTCTCACAAAGTTTTACTATCGTTCGAATTTAGGTATTGTTAAGCTAGAACCTGATTCATGCCATGTTAGGGGACCAGGATGGGACTATGCCCTGCAGGCAAAGAGGTTGAGTGGCTCATCCCTCTCGTTTTCCATTCTCTTTGAACCAAATGTAGCATGGATCTGGTTCGAACCGGGTATCTCTGCATAAAGTAGGATGTCCAAAACCTGATGCTAGAATGCTATCAGGAGACCCTGACCCCTAGGAACCCAGATTTGAGGTCGATCCTGGTGGGTTTGGCTGCAAACGTTTCATTGTGAAGAGGACTTGAGAAACCCTAGGCAACAAACCTCGAAACATTCCATGGGAGTGCCGGGTGGTGACACTTTGATTCGTTTCTCGATGGACCGCTAAAACATGCTTGGAGAGCTGGTAGGTGGGCATGTTACAATTATTGATATTGAATACAAGTCTGAAGATGAATTCCTTTCATTAGAAACACAAATATCTGATGACTAGTTCTTCTTGATGCACCCAAGGCATTATCTATCTATTTGACCAAAACAAAAATGTTGAGAAGGAATTAGAGACTACTAATAAGTAGTTTGACAAGCTTCAAGAAAGATATGAAATTTTCACTTTTTGCAGAGAAGAGTCAAAGTATGTAAATGAACCCAAAGGCATCAAGGAAATATCATCATTTAACTTATGGAATCCAAGTAAACTGGAGAATGATGAATATCAAATGGTTATACTTTTTTTTCATCAGTATCAAATATATATTTTAAAATTTTTAAATTGTATTCTTTCTCACATATCATTTTGAGATTATGTTCTTTTTCTCCAGTTGAGGATTGCAAATGAGGATAATTTCTTGGGAAGAGGCAAAGGATCAAGAAGTGGTGCTAGCTCCATCAAGAATGTCATACTTGGCATTACCTTGCCAAAATTGGTCCTCATATTCATTTGAATTTATGTAGCACTTTCTCAAAAGAGGCCTCATGGCCCATTATTTATGTAAAAGTGCTTACAATGCTTCTTGGCTACTAAGGATTATAGTATAATGCCCACAAAGTAATGTTTCTAGAAAAGACTGCAACCATTTGAATATTTAGTTATGCTCATGCTAGATACTTTTAACATTTTTCTCTTATGCTTTGGCAACACAAATAATAAATATCAAATCATAGTTGGTTCTAAGAGAATGAAATTTTTACATTACAGATGAAAGATGCCCAAGGAGGAAGATAATGTTAAGGGTATTGAAAGCTAGCTAGCTCTTTGTATCTTTGGCTATTCATATTTCATAAACATTCATTGTGTTGTTTAGTTTTTGAAGCTGTGTTTGAAAAAACCAATTGAATAACTCCTCAAGAGCATTGCTTTGTGTTACTCCTCTTCCATATCTTATGCTAGAAATGTGACATATACTTGCTTGATAATGGGATTTTTCCATTCCTTGGCTACTATAAGTTGCTAAAAGCCCATGCTCTTTCACAAAATAAGGTCCATGAAGTAGAAGAATATGTTGCACCATATAAGAAGCAAGAATTAGTTTATATCATTTGATCTTTAAAATGTAGGGATTTGTGACATGCTACCTAAAACTTCTTTTAGGCCATGATGTTTGTGGCCCATTAGGAGGCAACTCTAAGCAATGCCACCTAGTACTCCTTGGAATGACATGGGGTTGATCACTTAGGTTCTTCTGAGTCCACATCGCAATGGAAAATTTTGGCCAAATCCACTAGGATCGACTAGGTCACCTAAAGATTCAATAGTATTGGTCTTTGAGTTTCCACTTTGCTTGAGATCACCCAAACCGATTTTGACTCATGTTGCACTTAGTTCAAAGAAAGAGAAACGAGATGGAGTGCAACATGTTGACCCCTCTACCCATAAGGCATAGTCTCAATTTGATCCCCTAAAATGACATGGACTCAAAGTTCTTATTTAGTTTTTGCTTGGGTCAATGTGATTTCCTAGCTAGTGTAAGTCTTGAAAGAAGTTTCCAACTAATTGGGACCACCCTGCCATATAGGATAGATTCGTCAAGAGTCATGCCCTCCCACTTACCTTGATGGGTAGTTTTGGTTAGCTAATTACCTACCACATTTATATTTGGACACTTAAAATTAGCTTCATTAATTAGCATTATATAGCACAAGGTTCGTTCACATAACTTAGAGCACAACACAAAGATAAGATCAAATAATATTTGAAAATAAACTCTTTTATTAGTTTGAAGGTTTATTACTCTTTTATTATTTTGAAGGTTACTTATTATATTTTCTCTTCCATCCATATAAAAGTAACATCAAATCGAAGATTTGGTATCCACTAAGATTTTGCCCTATGAACTAGTATCAAGCTTCCCTAAAAAGACCATTATGAGTCATGTAGAGGTTAGCTAGATCCTGGAGTTAAGGACTTTGCTAGCTAGAGACCCTTAGTACCCTTACCTCCTCCTTCCTTATAGTTGGCCCTCCACGAAACAATGACCTCTAGCAACAGGGTCGGTCTAAAGCAGTGATTTCAACCCCCTTACAGTTAGTATCCTCAAAGCAAGTGGGCTCAACATCCTCAACCACATTTACCATATAAGCATAATGGTGAGATGCATAACCTTCAAAACCAAATCTTTTAATAGGATATCTAATCTTGTTAGACATGCATACCACTAGATCACTTAGTGGGATCTTTACATTACCATGTGCTTTTTGTACACCTAGTGTCTTGACTAAAGGAATACTAAGCTCATCATCCAAACTCTCTGAACCACTAGAATCTCCAACAAACCACAAATGACTAGTAGATGTATCATTACCATCTGACAATTTCTTCTTGCAGTGGTATTTACCTACATCACTAGTAGATGCATCTGAAGATGTGGGACTACTCCTTAGTCTCCCAAACCAAGGGCTGCTGACTATAGATGTAGAACCAAATGATGTTTCTGGTCTAGTAAGTCTTTGTGATTCTTCTTCTCTTTCTACACCTAGCTATCATGATCATCATCATCATCCATGGAATAAAATAAATATTACACCCTTTAGTTTAGGGAAATAAGCTTAACTAGGTTTAGAGTATAAAAGGAAAAAGGGTTCCATTATAATCATTTTTTTAGCACATTTGTAGACTTTTCCAGTTTTTTGGAGCTCGAGGTCCTCTTACCTTCACCACCAACATTGAGGGTGAATACTCAATGCCCACCATAGTAAGAGGTGGATTCCTTGCACTGGCCTCTCATTTATGATTCTCCTTATACCTTTGATTCAACCTAGCTATGGCTTCATTGTGCTATAGTCATAATTCATATTCATCTATGGCATGGCTATGGCTAGTTATTTCAGATGTTGTCTTTTATTTTCTTGTCATTTTAATTTAATCTAAGACAAGTTCATTTCAATTGTATGAGAACCTTAAATTTGATTCTTGGAAAGGTCATTTTCAAGCCCAAATCTGGTTATCATCACTATCCAAGGTAGATGGAGTTCAAGATTTGGTTACAAGACTTGGTATAATTTAAACTATGACTAGTCAAGGTTTCTTACAGTTAGTCTTTACTAATTCTTGAGTTCTTGGAGAAGATATATAGAAGAAATGGTGGGATCTTGGGTATTTTAGCATCTTGTGGATAAGAAGAGACCCATTTTGAAGGTTCTAGGTCTAACCATGGTTAATAGAGTTTAGAAAAAGCCTAAATAGGATTACTTTTTGTTAATCAAGGGTTTCTTGGCCATGATGTCCCAAGCTTCCATGGTTGAATTCTTGGCTTGATCTCTTCTCCATGAAAATATCTTTCTTTCCTGAGTGCACAACATCATTCTTCTCATCCTCAGGAGTATTTGGAGTAGCATTGTGACCAGGATCAGGAGAAAACCAACCATGTGGAGGGAGTAGAAAAATTAGCAAAAATTGCACTGAAATTAGGTAGTCATCTCTAGAAGGTATCATCTCTCTCTAGCATCAAGCTTGGTTCCTAGCATCAAGGGAAGACTCTTCAACAAGCTAGCAACACTTTCTCAGTTTGAAAGTTAGCTATGGTGATTTTCTCTCTCCTCCAACAATGAATCTGTATCGATTTCTTCAAGAATCCATGGGGCTTTCACTTCTCTGATCCTCTCAAAAAATTATCATTTCTCCTCCTTTAGACATAGAGCCATTTTCCTCTCTTAAAGATTCTCTCAAACCCTAGATATAGAGTTTGTGAACAAGTAAATTCTTGCTTGATTCTTGAAGTTTTCATGGGGTTTTTACTCAAATTCTTCCTAAATACAACTCTAAACCTTCAACATGTAATGAGGAAGCAAGATTGAATAATTTAGATGACACTTAGAGTATTCTTAATCTTTTTGTGATCTAATCATGGGGATTTTAAAGTATTCTACTCTAGAGAAGTAAGAAAAACTCCATTCCATAAAGATTAATGAAACATTGAAGCAGTAGACCATGGTTCATAGCATTTTCTTCTTCTTGAATGCTTGGACAATTATGGACATTTGAAATCTCTTAGATTCTTATTTCTAATCAAGGATTAAAGTATCTCTTGAACTTTGGATTGATCTTCAATCTTAATTGAAGGCATTGGTTCAGATTTATGGGGATTTGATTACTCTTTAGTCATTGCAAGTAACATTGGTTCGAGATTAGCATTCTTGAAGCTATTTGAACACTTCAAGTGTATTCATATTCAATGGAAGGCTTAGATGGAGTTTCCATAAACTATTGTGAAGGCATTTGGTTCATTTCAACATGTTACAACAATCTCAATTATTAAACAAGATATCATCTAAATCTATCCAATTCCAATTGGTGAAGCATAGTGGTGCACAGATCAGATGTCGTATGCGCGCGTAGTGAGCATCAGAAGGTTCCCAAGAACAAAAGAACTCTACTTTTTGCACACAAATCAATGTAGAAAGCTTACACGACATGAACAAGAGACCAATTGGGTGCAATATCCCCCCATGCCTTGTGTGAGCGCTCCACAAAGCATGTATTTCATATATTAATCATCTTCAAGCTCAAATAATAGCCCAAATTACAAAATAGCACGCTTTAGCTTTTGAGTTTGCTTTTGTGCCAATAAAGAATTAAAGCTAATGGGCGCCCAAGAAGTCAGGCGTACCCAAATACAATGTCCAATACAAATATCTAAATCGTGCTCCCATGCGCATACAATAATAAATAAATATCAAGCGCTTTGATAAATAAGCGCGACAAAATATAGGTGGCATGCCTAAGATACGCGCCCATCAAAATATTGAGGATAACTTAAATACACGCTATCCTCCAATACTTTCCACTACCACCGCTGCTTGCTCTACACATCAAGTGAAGCATTCACAATTGTTAGAAAAATAATACAATTAAACCGACAAAAGTGAATGCCTAGCAGTCTTCAGCTACATAAATAAATTGGCTAGAAATCAATCCTAACCTTAATTTATCACGAGTGTGCACTCTAAACTCATAAACGTTTATTAATTTAAATATGCATTTTGTGGAATCACCCACTATGGAATCACCCATGTACACATAAAATTAACAAAACGCCTGAAAAGGATAGGCATCCCCATCGACTTCTCGCACAAAGAATCCACTTTGTGTATGAGCCCCGGTAATAAAATCTTACGGAATCCACCGCTAAACCTCACGGAATCCATCGTGGCATGGAATCCACCATGGAATATGCCTCCTGGATCTGATACCACTGGTGCATAGATCGGATGCTGTATACGTGAGTAGTGAGCGTCAGAATGTCTCCAAGAACAAAAGAACCCTACTTTTTGCACACAAATCAATGTAGAAAGCTTGCACGACATGAACAAGAGACCAATTGGGTGCAATCTCCCCCCATGCCTTGTGTGAGCGCTCCACAAAGCATGTATTTCATATATTAATCATCTTCAAACTCAAATAATAGCCCAAATTACAAAATAGTACACTTTAGCTTTTGAGTTTGCTTTTGTGCCAATAAAGAATTAAAGCTAATGGGTGCCCAAGAAGTCAGGTGTACCCAAATACAATGTCCAATACAAATATCTAAATCGTGCGCCCATGCACATACAAAAAGAATAAATAAATATCAAGTGCTTTGATAAATAAGCGCGACAAAATATAGGCGCCATGCCTAAGATACGCGCCCATCAAAATATTGACGATAACTTTAATACACGCTATCCTCCAATGCTTTCCACTACCACCGCTGCTTGCTCTACACATCAACTGAAGCATTCACAATTGTTAGAAAAATAATACAATTAAACCGACAAAAGTGAATACCTAGCAGTCTTCAGCTACATAAATAAATTGGTTAGAAATTAATCCTAACCTTAATTTATCACGAGTGCGCACTCTAAACTCATAAACGTTTATTAATTTAAATATGTATTTTGCGGAATCACCCACTATGGAATCACCCATGTACAGATAAAATTAACAAAATTTCCGAAAAAGATAGGCGTCCCCATCGACTTCTCGCACAAAGAATCCACTTTGTGTATAAGCCCCGATAATAAAATCTTATGGAATCCATCGCAAAATCTCATGGAATCCACTGTGGCACGGAATCCACCGTGAAATATTCCTCCTGGCATCATACTCAGTGTCCATATGTGGCCAATAAAAATCTTCAATTAATGTACGCAAAGTAGATATAATACCTCTATGACCTTGATATGGAGGACAATGAATTTCATGCAAAACAAATGATCGAAATGGAACTGTCACACATAATATTTTTTCATAAAACATGAATCCATTATTGTAAGATAGTGAATCAATAGGAATCCAATTATTTGCAACTAATTTATTCCATTCAGCTTAAAAAGTAAGATCCTGATGATAAGTATCTTTCATAGGGACAAGGGAATCAAATGATATCACAAAAATTTTATGAATTGTCGATCTTCTACTCAAAGCGTCAGCTACAACATTCTCTTTTTCTGGTTGATATTGTATAAGGGGATGAAAACTTTGAATAAAAGATGCCCATTTAATGTGTCGGTTAGATATTTGTGGTTAACTAAGGAGATGTCTAATGCTTTGTTGGTCAGTTTTAATCATAAATTCAGAACCCATTAAATAATGTTTCCATTGACGTAAGGCTTGTACTACAGCTAGCAATTCTTTAGCATAGGTATAATATTTAAGTTCAGATGGTTTAAGTTTATAGCTAGAGTAGGCTATTGGATAATTATCTTGCATAAGGACAGCTCCTATTCTAGATCCACTAGCATCAGTAACTACTAAAAAGAATGGTCTATTGAAATGAGGTAGTTGTAATACAGGAGCATGGGTTAAAGCATGTTTCAATAAATCAAAGGATTTTTGTTGATTGTCAATCCAGTTATATACAATACCCTTCTTTAGAAGTTTAGTTAAAGGTAATGCAAGTAACGAAAAAATTCTCACAAACTTTCTGTAAAAACTAGCAAGACCTAGAAAAGAACGTAACTCATGCACATTTTTGGGTATGGGCCAATTTAAAATTGCTTCTATCTTTTTATGGTCAACCTTAATACCTTCTGATGAAACAATATGTCCTAAATATTCAATTTTTGTTTGAAAGAACTCACTCTTTTCTGGATTAGCATATAATTGATTGTCTTTTAACAACTTGAAAACTAAAGACAGATGTTCATAATGCTCATTTTCATTTTTACTGAATACCAATATATCATCAAAAAATACTATGACACAATGCTGATGTTTCAAAAATATGTGATTCATCATATGACTAAATGTGGCTGGTGCATTAGTTAGACCAAAAGGCATAACTAGAAATTCATAGTGTCCAAATTGTATTCTAAATGCAGTTTTGAATATATCAGAATTATCCAATCTTACTTGATGATAGCCAGATTTAAGATCTATCTTACTAAATATGGTAGATCCTTGTAGCTTATCCAGAAGATCATCTACCCTAGGAATTGGATATCTATTCTTAACAGTAATTTTATTTAGGGCACGATAATCAATGCACATGAGATAAGTATTATTTTTCTTCTTTACTAATAAGGCAGGTGCACAAAATGGAGAACTACTAGGTCTAATTAATCCTCTGTTAAGCAATTCTTCTTTTTGATTTTGAATTTCTTTCTGTTCAATTTGGTTATATCTATATGGTGCTTTACATGGTGGTTGTGTACCAGGAATTAGATCTATTTTGTTATCTTCAAGTCGTGAAGGTGGTAGTCTAAGTGGTAAATCAGCAGCAAAACAATGTTGAAATTGGGCAAAAAATTGTGTATGCCTAGGATGCATTTGTTTTTCTTTAGCTTGAATTTCATTCACCCATATTAAATCAGATTTGCTACTTTTACGTAATGCAAGTTTAGCCTGAGTATGTGTAAGCAGTGGAAATTTATTGGAGGCGTGCATACCATGAAATGTGATTTATTTTCCTTGAAAATAAATTTTAATTGAATGCGTAGAATAATCTATGTCAGGATTATACTGGTGACGCCAAGGCATTCCTAAGATAATGTCACTAGACTGCAAAGGTACAACTAGGAAATTTATTCGTTCAGTATATTCACCAATTTTAATTTCTAAATTATGCACCTCTTGTGTTCCATGATATCTCATGCTTAGGAATGCAGCTTTAATGCGATAACATGTAGAAACGGTTTGTAAATTCAATTCTTTGACTAACTTTGCAGAAATAAAGTCATGTGTGCTAACATCATCATGTAAAATAATCTTTTCTTTACCATGCACAAAAAATTTCATTGTTAACAAAGAATGGGGAGTTGCCATACCTGGCAAAGTATCCAAAGTAGTACCAATGTCGTCATCATCTTCCATAAAGTCAAGCATTTCCTCACGTTCTTCTTCTTCGATTGCTCCAAGATAATTGATATGAACAGGTGGCTTTTTAGTTTGACAATTAGCTACTAGATGTCTAGGTTGATGGCATTTGTAACAAACTATGGGTTTGGCTTTAGATATGTTATTGCTAATGACAAGAAGTTTAGGAATGTTGGGATTTTACTGTGAGGATGGCTTAGGGTTTGGATTGGTATTTGATAGCAAAGTAGGTGGTCGTGTCCAAGACTTACGGAATGAAGATGGAAGAAAACGAATTTGATTAAATCTTCAAAATTTGAATTGAATTGTTTGGAACCATAGTTACCATTAGTTTGAAATTGTTGTGGTCGCTTGTCTCTTCCTCGAATCTTGTGTTCTGTGTCATGAGCCAAGGAAATTACATCTTCAAGAGTTGTTGGCTTGAACATATTGACTTCTGCATAGAAATGTCCAAGTAGGCCAGACATAAACTTGCGTTTGTGAGTCGCTTCAGGTACATCTTCGAGCATGCATAGTTGCATTAGGGC
The DNA here is from genome assembly GCF_053477565.2 of Lygodium microphyllum. Classification (NCBI taxonomy): domain Eukaryota; kingdom Viridiplantae; phylum Streptophyta; class Polypodiopsida; order Schizaeales; family Lygodiaceae; genus Lygodium; species Lygodium microphyllum. Next base: position 95,037,277 of record NC_141148.1, on the reverse strand, counting down.
ATTCCAAAAACTTTTAGTGTATTGGGAAATAGGTTCGTGTTCTCTTTATTGTAGAAGATCCTATTGCTTGATGGCTTTTTTGTGGAACTGAGGACGAAGGAAATTCTGCAAAAATGTCTTTTTGAAATTATCCCAGATAGTGGGACAATTCAATGCTCTTGCAGACCACAGTCCACCATAAGGATGCTCGATCAACTAAATGGTTAGTGACACATTTAATTTTGTCTTTCTCAGCATACGTTTCTTCATGGAAGTAATCATCAAATTGATTGATAAATGCAAGTACAGTCTTTCCATCTCGAGATCCATTGAAAGTACGAAATTTGAAGTTTCTTTTACTTATCTTTGTTTCTTTGCGGATGGATTGGGCTTCAAGTGTCGCATCAATGGTACGTCGTATAAGATCTTCGGGTTGCGATCCATCTTGGTCGGTGGTAGGTCATTGCAAATTGGCCAATTGAACTTTCAAAGCTTGTCGGGCTCTTCATTCTTCTTCGAGCTGCACCATAATCAAATCCAACTTTTGCTTTATCGTTGGTTCGGGTAAATCACCTTCAGCCATAAGATCATCCATGTTTTGTTCAGTCATCTTGTAAAATACAAAAGACCTCACATTCTCGAAATCTTATTAGCGAGATGAGCGTAGCTCAAAGGCGGGTATACAAGGCTTTTATATTTTTGTTTGGCTTTTATGGTCTTTGTCCTTTGCGATTACGGTATTCGTTGTCACAACCGTCTTCGTAGAAACGGCGTATAATCTTCCTATGACTTGCGTATGACCTTCTGCATTTGCTGAAATTGGTTCAGTAAGTCTGCAAGTGTGAATAGGGTCTACCAGAGAGCAATAAACGGATTCTATGCTTCTGCGTGTGAACTGCCCCTTTAAGAGTTGTTGAGTAAGTCTTTTATGACCTTTGTAACTTAGGTGACTTGCAAAACTTGTATAACTTGGAGTTTTAAGACTTAGGTAGCCAAGTTGAATTTCGTGGACTTCAGGACGTCCTCAACGGATTTGACGGCGGCGAGAACATACTAACACCGCAGACGAAATTTTCGTGGTTATAAGCTTTTATTAATAAGGTTATTACTAAGCTTACTAAGCTTTAAGATAAAGCTTTTAAACTTTTTTGGCTATGGAGCCTTATCTGTTGTTTGAAGACAACTTGAAGAAGGAGCTATCCACGTGGTCCTCTGCCTCCACAGGCTCATCCTTCGCGATCAAAGAGTGCAAAAGGGGTTCTTGATCGCCAGGAACACGCTGGTATTGACCGTTCACGACGAAACTGACTGTAGAGCTCGATTGTTCCAGGAGCTCCGCGTTCGTGCAAGATGGTAAGTGATTGGAAGCTCTCGATCTTAGCTTTGCTCTGATACCACTGGTGCACAGATCAGATGCCGTATGTGCGCATAGTGAGTGTCAAAAGGTCCCCAAGAACAAAAGAACTCTACTTTTTCCACACAAATCAATGTAGAAAGTTTGCATGACATGAACAAGAGACCAATTGGGTGCAATCTCCCCCCATACCTTGTGTGAGCGCTCCACAAAGCATGTATTTCATATATTAATCATCTTCAAGCTCAAATAATAGCACACTTTAGCTTTTGATTTTGCTTTTGTGCCAATAAAGAATTAAAGCTAATGGGTGCCCAAGAAGTCAGGCGTACCCAAATACAATGTCCAATACAAATATCTAAATCGTGCACCCATGCGCATACAATAATAAATAAATATCAAGCACTTTGATAAATAAAAATGACAAAATATAAGCGCCATGCCTAAGATACGCGCCCATCAAAATATTGACGATAACTTGAATACATTCTATCCTCCAATGCTCTCCACTACCACCGCTGCTTGCTCTACACATCAACTGAAGCATTCACAATTGTTAGAAAAATAATACAATTAAACCGATAAAAGTGAATACCTAGCAGTCTTTAGCTACATAAATAAATTGGTTAGAAATAAATCCTAACCTTAATTTATCACTAGTGCGCACTCTAAACTCATAAACTTTTATTAATTTAAATATGTATTTTGCGAAATCACCCGCTATGGAATCACCCATGTACACATAAAATTAACAGAACACCCGAAAAGAATAGGCGTCCCCATCGACTTCTGGCACAAAGAATCCACTTTGTGTATGAGCCTTGGTAATAAAATCTTACGGAATCCACTGCAAAACCTCACGGAATCCACCATGGCATGGAATCCACCATGGAATATGCCTCGTGGCATCACATAGCTCATTGCTAAAGGAGAGATTGAATTGGGTATGTCCTCTTTGTTTGATTAAAAACTTTAGTCAACTTATGCTGAAATCTAGTGCCTACTCAGTATTGATTGAATCTCTATCGTGGTATGATTGATAATTTATCCCTTCAGCTTGATTTTCATCATTGATATCCTTTATGATTGAAACATGCATGATTTTACATTGCAATATGAAATTTTAGTGAATTCTTGCTTATGTGATTTTGTAATCTCTAAATTTTGATTTCTTGTAACCATATACATTGAGATACATGAGGAAATTATAAAAGGTGAGTTTGGTAATTTAGTGAGTCACTGATTACTAAAGGTAAATCTTTCTCATCCCTTTTCAATTCATTCAACTTTCAAATTCCTATATATCCTTGGATACCCAAAGCCTTATTTTAGCCATGCCTAGCATCCTTATTTTCTAGAACACTAGCACTGCCATGTATATATACTGAGTGAGAGAAAATGTTGAAGCTTGATGAGATAGTATGACAAAAGAAAGGTGACCCTCCCTTGCTATGTAGGACTCCATAAGGATGAACAACTTGGCTCAGAAGAAACTTTGCATACCTTCCAAAGTTCCAGAGTCCATTTAGGTACCCCATCCACTATTTTATCCCTCACCACATATGGTAGACCATGGAAGGCCACTCAAGATAGAGTGGAAAAGTATTGAAGTTCAGGGTACTAAAACAACATGAAACATGGCAGTGAACACTAAAGATATGTAGTAGGGATCTACAGGTGTACAGATCATATACATGTGGCTAAATAATACTTGCAAGGTACACATGTTATATTTCAGTTGCCACAGGTGTATGATGCATACCCATGATTAAATTTGACAAAACAGGGCAATTACATGTTCAAACATGTTACTGTCACAGTCTAGCTAGTCATAGAGACGTGAATTTAGAATTAAATATTTTAATTTTGACATAGAAATTTTTGACTCTAATTGATGAGGACAAAGTTAGAGCAAGTATTTGAGAATATAAATGAAAGACTTGGTTGAGTATCAAGTAGAGATTCATTCATCTATAAGAGCAACAAATCATGGATAAAGTGATAGGGATTATGGCAGCATAAATGAAGAATCATAATGGCCAAGAGGCCCTAATAATGTGGGACATATGGTATAAGAAAAGGTGCCACATGATTCAAACGAGTACCAATAACTTTCACATAGGATTGAAAGCATGAATGATGGTATCATTCAATTGAACCAAATGATTGATGATAAGTTTGGACAAATGATCAATCACTTTGAGAAGTTTGGACAACAGGAGACAAAGTTTGATCAAATGATTACCACTCAACAACTTGGGAAATAAGTGGCAAAGCACTCAACCTTTCAATGATAATGGGGCATCATTTCCAAATGATAATGTGAAGTCAAAGGAAGCCAATCATTTTATACACTCAACCTATGAATCTAACTCATGGGATAGAGAAAGACTAAATTTTAACTCTCTAAAGGATCATGAACAATCACAGAAAATTTAGCATGCTAATAAAGAAAAAGACATTCATGGGTGTGATTCTTTCTATAAATATTTTTATCCAAAAAACTTTCAAATGCCTAATTCAAGGAATGGACAAGATCAACACCACCATCAAGACTCAAGAAGAGAGAACAGAGTTCCGTATGATGAAGATCTTGAGGATATGATGCCACATATTTAGCCCAATCATAATCATCAACCACAAGGAAATAACTCACTTGATCATTACTCTTTTGGCAACAAGAAAAATGGGCATCATTTCTTTAACAATAACCATGCACAACCAATATTTGGTATATTTGGTAATCTCCCTCAAAGATAGTAGTCAAGTGGTTTACCCAATAACAATGGCCATCATTACCACTACGATAAAGAGTACAAAGAGAAAATCAATTTATCTCACTTCAAAGGAGATAATTCCTCACCAATGGAGTTAGAAAAATGGATCAACAAGTTGAAAATGTACTTTACCCTCTACCCATGCCATGATGAGGCAAAGATTTACTGTGCATTCATACACCTAGAGGGTTGTACACATACATGGTGGAGATACATTAAAAAAATTTGAGCAAGATTTTTAGACATAGAAGGACTTTAAATGAGCCATGGCCCAAGTTTTTGTATCTCCAATGGAAAAATAAGGGTTCAAAAGAAAGTGGTATGATCTTAGACAATGAGGCTCTACTATTAGAGAGTATTCCAACTAGTTTCTAAACCTTTCTATGTACGTTGAGGGCATTTTTGATTTAGCAAAGGTAAATAAGTATATTTTTGGACTAGATCTTGTAATGTGCCCACCTATTGGTTGTCCTGGCACATTTTTAGCAGTCCATTGAGAGACGACGAATCTAAGCGATGTTGCTCTGCACTCCCATGGAATGTTACGGGGTTTCATGCCTAGGTTTTCTCGAGTTTTCCTCGCAATGGAATGTTCATGGCCAAACCCACTAGGATTGACCTGAAACTTGGGTCCCTAGTGGTCAAGGTCTCCTAACAGCATTCTAGTGTCAGCGGGTCATGGACATCCTGCTTTACATAGAGATACCCAATCCAAAGTAGATCCACGCCACACTTGGTTCAAAGAGAATGGGAAATGAGAGGGATGCACTACTCGACCTCTCTACCCGTAGGGCATAGTCCCATTCCAGTCCCCTAAAATGGCATGAATTAGGGTTCTAACTTGACAATTCCTAACGTTGGTAAAACCTTCTAGGAAGCCTCCTAGTTCTCTGGGACCACCCTGCCATAGGACAAACCCATCAAGGGGTTCCACCTACCCACTTCCCTCAATAGGCATTATTTAGTTATCTAATTAGGTTCTACGATATTTATGTGTGATATTTAAAATTAGCTTCCTTAATTAAACATTTTAGGGAATAGGGTTTGTTTGCATAACTTATAGCACTGGCACGAAAATAAAGCAAGCACTCCTTTTGACAAACAAGTTCCTTAACTTATCTTCAAGTTAATCTTTGCCTCTTGCCCATATACGAGAAATTATATGTCCCTTTTGCCATGCAAAAGTAACTAGTCCAAATCACATGGCACCACAATTTCCATCCTTTATCTAGAATAGGATCTTCCAACGCCACAGATGTTGGGGCCATGGACGTCCTCAACTCCGTTCCGAATTTGGCAAGGGGTGTCCAGAGTTCCACCTGACCCACAAGCTTCCTAGGAGTGAAATACCATTTCCGTGGTTGGCCTTTTCACCACTCAAACTTAGGCCCGTAAATTGAGCATTGCCATTTTTGAGTTATTCTGCGATGCAATCTTGGAGATGATCCACTCGTGCAAAGAACCTTTTCTTAATTAAATCCTTTAAGAACCAACAAACAAGACATTCAGCCCTAATATTGAAATGCCCCTACTCCCACATGGGAACCACTTTAATCCTCCCCCCTATCATCACTAGACATGTGGCGGGGGGAGAGAGGAAGAAAGGACGGTGTGAAGATGATGTGAGAAGGGAGGAAGCCCTTGACTTTGACTACAAGCGAGGAGACGATGGCACTGTCAATGACGAAGTGAGGGAGGAAGAGAATGAAAACATCGATGAGGGAGAGGCCACGGGCCTACTATCCCTCTACAACACCATGTAGTCCGACAGGTGGTGGGTGGGGGAGACCACCACCACTCTACCCCCCCCCCCCAACCCCCCGTCAAAAAGGAAGAGACGGAATTACCACCTCTTTCCCTCCCCTTGCTGCCGGCCTGTGAGTAAGAGAGAGAGAGAGAGAGAGAGAGAGAGAGAGAGAGAGAGAGAGAGAGAGAGAGGGAGAGGTGAGAAGAGAGAGAGAGAAATAAGAAGAAGAGAGAGAGAGAGAGAGAGAGAGAGAGAGAGAGAAAGAGAGAGGGTGAGAGAGAGAAAAAGAGAGAGGGAGTGATTGAGAGCAAGAGAGAAAACCTTCGAAGAAGGTTCTCCTTCTCTTCCTCTCCTTAGAGGGTGATCACACATGTTGTTCTTCTCCCCCTTGTTCCGCTTGGATTATTCATAGTGTAATTTCTCTCCCCAATTGTCCCTGCTGCTAATTGAGTGCAAAGCGCAGAAGTCTTATGCGATTCGCATCCAAGGGAGATGAAGATCAAGAATGGCCCCCAAGCAGAAAATGTCACACGTGGGTGGCAATCCTGCAACGAAAGGCTTGAGCAAGGACATCACTACCCATCCAACTGCGGTACCAGTCATAAGTAACGTATTTCCAGATTGATGAATGCTTGATTTGATTCATGCAAAAGATGCATTAGAACTGTACTATGCTGCAAGAGAATGGTTTATTGAAAATGATAAATTCATCGCAAACATTTGAAAGGTGGAGTTTGTGAAGTGCTTGTACCAAGAGAAGTAAATTGCATCTAGTTGTTATGCGACAAATTCGTACATAGCATAAATAGCATATAAGATTCAACGTATTGTTGACTCTCCTTCTCATGAAAATAATAGATATGTATTTCACTACAGTGAAAGTATGTTGTAGCTTGCACACTTGATAGATCACAGGGTAAGTAATCTATCCTAGAGGAAATTCAATCTTGAAACTCTAGTGCGTATTTAACACAAACAACAATCATAAGGATTAAAAACTAAGATGCCTTGAGATCCGCCGGTAGCGATTATGTTTATCAATCCTATTTAGGGTTGGCTAGATGCAACAACAACTCTAGGGAAAATGAAGAGCTCAACGATTAGGAAACCCTAAGTCAAAGGAAAGACCAATGTTCTTGCACTTATTGGGAAGAAGGCTAGGTTATCAAGCAATGTAAGTGACTAAAAGAACTTGTGTCTTGTATAGAGTTTGAAACCTTAACATATGCCTTAGCCAAAAGAAGGGGGTGTTAAGTAAATTTTACATAGAACTGCTCCTGATCCCAAGGGGGAGAGTGAAGGTGTGATAGAAAGTTTATTGCGAATATTCTTACAATGTTTGGAAAAGAATACCATTGCTTTTGTTGGATTGATCAAACAATGTCCTAAATGCTTTTACACTCAATTGATTGTTGGATTGTTGTCTGGATGTTTATTCCAAGTTCTTGTGATTGGTGGTAAATTCATGGCAGGGGTTTGTAATGACAAGTTGCCATGGGAATAAATTAATGTTTTCTGAAATATGATATTAGGCATGAATGCCTTGATTGTGCTTAATTCTGGGTGGATCATCTCCAAGGTCATGCTGCGTTTCAACCCGAGAGAGCACTGCTCGATTCACGGGTCGAAGGTCAAGTGGTGAAAAGGCCAACCACGGAAGTTGTGCCGCAGTCCCCCCAGGAGGTTGCTTGGGGTTAAGTGGAGCTCTAGACACCCCTTTCCAGTCTGGAATGGAGTTGAAGTCTGCGGTGAGCCCAATGTCTATGGCATTGGAAGATCCTATTTTAGATCATGGATGGAAATTATGGTGTCATGTGATTTGAACCAAGTACTTCAGATGCAAGGTAGAAGGGATATATAATTTCTCTTGTATGGGCATGAAACAAATATTAACTTGAAGATAAGTTAAGGAACTTGTTTGTCAAAAGGACTACTTGCTCTAATTTCGTGTCACTACTATGATTTATGCAAACCAACCCTATTCCCTAAAAGTCTTATATAAGGAAATTGATTTTAAATGTTACTCATAAATGTGATAGAATCTAATTAGAAAATTAAATATATCAAGGGAAGCAGGTGGGCAGAACCCCAGATGGGTCTGTCCTATGATAGAGTGGTCCCAGAGAACTAGAAGGCTTCTCAAACCGGTGCTTAGCAATCCTTAGGTTAGAACCCCAATTCATGCCATTTTAATGGACCGAAATGGGACTATGCCCTATGGGCAGAGAGATTGAGCGATGCATCCCTCTCCCTTCCCATTCCCTATGAACCAAGTGCAATATGGATCTACTTCCACTTGGGTATTACTGTGTAAAGTAGGATATCCAAGACTCGATGCTAGAATACTATTAGGAGACCTTAACCACTAGGGACCCAAGTTTTAGGCCGATCCTAGTGGATTCCGCCGCAAATGTTCCAGACTCGAGAAACTCTAGGCGACAAATCCGGTAACATTCCATGGGAGTGTTGGGCTGCGTCACTTAGATTCATCCCACTAAAAACATGCCTGGACAGCGGATAGGCGTGAACGTTTAAAAATGTGCCTAGACAGCTGATAGGCGGGCATGTTATAGTTAGTATCAAAGTAAAACTTTGTAGTGATGCATGTATAATTCATAGACATACCCTAAACAGAATAACCTAAGAGGTATGAATTGATTGTTAGGCACCTTCTGCACCCACGAATGCTAACATGCAAGAGAGGAAATTCCTTCTCAAGCAGATTAAGGCACCGAAGTTTGATGGCAAAGGGATAGACCTCGCAGCCAAGGCAGAGATATGGATTGAGTCTATAGATGACTATTTCTCTGTTACGGGAACTACCTCTAAAATCAAGCAATGATAGCCAAACTTAAATTAGTTGGCTAGGCTTGGATATGGTGGAAGCAATGGTGTAAGGACCGAGGTGTTTCTAAAGCTGCTATCACTTGGGCTCAGTTGAAAGATGTCGTACGCAGACAATATCTTTCGCCAACCTACTAGACTTTGAGGATGAATGAATTCTTCAAGCTAAAGCAACTAGAATTAACCTTGGAAGCCTATTACTCAAAGTTTGTAACCCTACTAAAATATGCACCACCTATAACACAATATTAGTGAGTTTGGGAATCTACTAATTTCCATTTTTTGAATACTAAAAAGGTGGCATCCGAATAACATATCCATAAGTTTATCAAAACCATATGATGTGGCTATCATTGGAAAGCGCTTGAAAAATGAAATCTTTTGAGCTATAGAGCACTCAATTTGGAGTTATAGTGTTCAAGTTATGGCAATTCCAAAGATTTGACCACGTGTCCCAAACTTATGGAAAATTTCCATATTCCCCAATATGGTGTTCTATGGATATTGCATAGCAAGTATCCAAGTTTTGCCATGGTCTGCTGATCTTCTGAACCACTGTCTTGAAGCAATGTGTTCAATGGACTTGCAAGATGCATTACTTCAACCAAAGCCAATCGTCCAAGAAATTGTGACAAAGAGGATTTCGGAGATCAGGACAAGAGATGCTACACGTGGTGTGAGATGGGCATATCTATAGGAGATGTCCCTACTTTCAATGCTTCCATTGCAATGAGCTAGGGCATGTCCAAGCAAACTGCCCTAACTTAAGTCCAGAAGATATGGAGCCTCCAAGGAAATGAAGTTACACAAGTGCAAACTTCGGATATATAGAGGAATCAGATGAAGACGAAGACCTAGAACCCACTATACCTCTTCAAGATGATTAGAAATCCTAGAAATTTTATCAACATGTAACACAACTTGTATTGGAATAAATCCTACTATTGTACCTATGGTTAATTGCAATAATATAAGTTGCACTACTTAAGTCATTAGGAGTAGCGCAGTGGATGCATAGTGGGTCCTAACCCATAGGCCTTAAGCCCCATTAATTCTTGTCTTCCCCCAAGATGAGGACACCTCGAGTTCTCTAAGGGGGAGATGATGTAACACTCCTGCTCCCACATGGGAACCACCTCCCCTTAATAATTAACATTAGTGCAAATTTTTAAAAAGTCCTTTCCCTCTATCCTCACTAGACATATGGCCAAGAGGGAAGAGGAAGAAACGGCAGCGTGAAGATGATGTGAGAAGGGAGGAAGCCATTGACGATGACTACGAGGGAGGAGATGACAGTGCCATCAATGACAAAGTGGGAGAGGAAGAGAACGATGACATCGATGAGGGAGAGGCCACGGGCCTACTATCCCTCCATAGCACCATGCTATCCGACACGTGGTGGGTGGGGGGGAGACTACCACCACTCCACTCCCACCCCCATCCCCTCCCTATGTCGTCCCCCCCCAAAATAATACACCCCCCCAACACCTATAACCCACCCTCCCCCCGAGTTGAAAAGGAGGAGAGGGAATTACCATCTCTTTCTCCCCCCTTGCTGCTAGCCTTTGAGTGAGTGAGAGAGAGAGAGAGAGAGAGAGAGAGAGAGAGAGAGAGAGAGAGAGAGAGAGAGAGAGAGAGAGAGAGAGAGAGAGAGAGAGAGAGAGAGAGAGAGAGAGAGGAAGAGGTGAGAAGAGAGAGAGACATAAAAGAAGAAGAAGAAGAAGAAGAAGAAAAGAGAGAGAGAGAAAGAGGAAAAGAGAGGGTGAGAGAGAGAAAGAGAGAGAGAGGGAGTGGTAGAGAGCAAGGGAGAGAACCTTCCAAGAAGGTTTTCCTTCTCTTCCCCTCGTTAGAGTGTGATTAGACGTGATGTTCTTCTCCCCCTTGTTCTGCTTGGACTATTTGCAGTGAAATTTCTCTCCCCAATTGGCCCCCTGCTAATCAAGTACAAGGCACAAAAGTCTTGTGCGATTCACATCTAATTGAGACGAAGAACCACTCCTGATCCCAAGGGGAAGAGTGAAGGTACAATGGAAATTTTATCGCAAGTATACTTGCAATGTTTGGAAAAGAATACAATTTCTTTTGTTGGATTGATCAAACAATGTCCTAAATGTTTTTACACTCAACTAGTTGTTGGATTGTTGTTTGGATGTTTATTCCAAGTGCCTGTGATTGGTGGTAAATTCATGGCAAGGGTCTATGATGACAAGTTGCATGGGAATAAATGAATGTTTTATGAAAGATGATACTAGGCATGAATGCCTTGATTGTGTTTGATTCTTAATTGAAATTAATTAAGGAAAGTATATTTTTGCATGGGTGGATCATCTCCAAGGTCACGCTTCATTTCAACCTGAGAGTGCACTTCTTGATTCACGGGCCGAAGGTTGAGTGGTGAAAAGGCCAACCACAGAAGTTGTGTCTTAATCCTAGGTCACTCGGGGTCAGGTGGAGCTTTGGACACCCCTTGCTAGTCCAAAACAAAGTTAAAGAGTGCCATGAGCCCAACGTCTATGGCATTGGAAGATCCTAATCTAGATAATGGATGGAAATTATGGTGCCATGTGATTTGGACCAGGTACTTTTGTAAGGAAGGCAAAAGGGATATATAATTTCTCTTGTATGGGTAGGAGAAAAAAATTAACTTGAAGATAAGTTAAGGAACTTGTTTGTCAAAAGGATTGCTTGCTCTATTTTCATGCCAATGCTATAAGTTATGCAAACGAACCCCGTTACCTAAAAGGCTTAATTAAGAAAAATGATTTTCATAAATGTGATAGGACCTAATTAGAAAATTAAAGCTATCAATGGAAGCAAGTGGGTGGAACCCCCGATGGGTCTTTCCTATGGCAAGGTGGTCCTAGATAAGTGGGAGGATTCTCACGAGGTTTTACTGACGACCAATGCTTAGCAATCATTAGGTTAGAACCCTGATTCATATTGTTTTAGGGGACGAGAATGGGACTATGCCTTATGAGTAGAGAGGTTGAGTAGCGCATCCCTCTTGCTTTCCATTCTCTTTGAACCAAGTGTAGTATGGGTCTGCTTTGGCTTGGGTATCATTGCGTAAAGTAGGATATCCAAGACTAGATGCTTGAATGCTATCAGGAGACCTTAGCCACTAGGGACCCAAGTTTTAGGATCCTAGTGGGTTCGTTGCAAACGTTCTGTTGCCAAGCGGACTCAAGAAACCCTAGGCAACAAACCCCAAAACATTCCATGGGAGTGTCGGGTAGCATCACTTAGATTCCATGGACTGCTAAAAACGTGCCTAGACACAGGCACATTACAAATATCATCTTTCAGAAAAAATTCATTCATCTCCATGGCAACTTGTCATCACAGACCCCTGCCATAAATTTACCATAAATCACAAGCACTTGGAATAATCATCCAATGGCAAACCAACAATCAGTTGAATGTAAAAGCATTTAGGATGTTGTTTGATCAATCCAACAAAGCCAATTGTATTTTTCCAAACAATGCAAGAATAGATGCGATAACATTTCCATCCGCATATTTGCTCCCCCCCTTGGGATCTAAGAGCGATACTATGCAAAATTTACTTAACACTCCCTTCCTTTGACTCAGGCATAACGGTTAAGGGTTCAAATACTATACATGACATAAGTTCTATAGGTCACTTACATTGATCGATAACCCAACCCTGAATTGGATTAGTGAAAGTCGTAGTTATCAAATGGATCTCAAGTCATATTAGTTTTAATCCTTATGAATAATTTCTTGTACTAGCTCTTAGTCAAAGCCATGAAGCAAACATGAAATTATTCTCATATATCAAACATGTTATAGGCATAATGTGTAAATACTTGATGAGGCAAGCATGAGATGATCTCAAGTAATTAGACTCCAACAAGCCTTGCATTGAGCTAGAATCTAGCTTTTCTTAATATTTGGGATCTTAGGCTAAGTACTTTTGAAGTATTTAAACTTTAAATTAGGACTTTCTATTCATGATTCTTAATGTCATATTCTTTTAGCAATTATGCTATTTGTAACGCTTGACTATGCTTTAACCTAGCACTTATATGCACAATATTTTAATGTCCTTCTTTTAACAACTATACCATTCATAAACCTTGACTAATTCTTCCATCAGTAAATAAGACATATGCAACTAAGTTGGGTTAAAAGGAATAATCAAATGCCAAATCATAACAATCGGATAAAATAAATTCAAGCTACTTCTTTACATGATTTCATGCGTATGTCGAAGTGATATAACCTATGTCTCAATGAATAGAGAATATGGCAATTAGTACTTGTGTATTCAAAAATGAATTATCCATGCCCAACATTGTATTTGCATTAACGATAACTCCCTGATTGGTGGCTCCACTAGATGCGGGATTACCATTCGTGCGTGTCTCCCTCCATTTTGGGGCCATACTTTCAACTTATAATTCTCACACTCTCTCTCTCACTCTCTCACTCTCACTCACACACACACACACACTCTCTCTCTCTCTCTCTCTCTCTCTCTCTCTCTCTCTCTCTCTCTCTCTCTCTCTCTCTCTCTCTCTCTCTCTCTCTCTCTCTCTCTCTCTCTCTCTCTCTTACTCACACACACTCTTTCTTGTTAGGGAGGAGATAGCATGTTGAGGCAACTTCCTTCTATTGTGATAGAGGAGGGATAAGTTTGCGGATTAGGGGTTTAGCTCGCGAGGAAATGAAGGAGTGTGTGGTCACCCTCTAAGGAGGGGAAGAGAAGGAGAACCTTCTAGAAGGTTCTCCCCCCCTCTCTCTCTATGTGCCATTTAGGCCTCTTTCTCTTTGTCACCATCCAAGCCGTACCCATGGGGGATTCACTAGTAGTAATAAGGAGACGTCACCTACATCTAAGAAATATATGAAAATATCCCTTATCTACCCCCTATTTATGGGACCTTACCTTCCCTTAAATAACCCCCCTCCCTTACACTCATGTGGTACCATACAGTAAATCCTAGTGGACCCCTTGGGGCCATGCCAGGGCATTTTTTCCTCTCCCATCTCCTTACGATGGGGGGGGGGGGGGGGGGAGGGGTGGGGAGAAAGTGGAGTGGTGGTGGTGCCACCACCACCCACCACTTGTCCTTGATTATGGAGGTGGACTATGAGGTGGCCTAGGGGGGGGGGGGGGGGGCGGGGGGTAGGCCATGTGGAGTGGAGTGGTGGTGGTGACACCACCTACCACTTGTCCTTGATTATGGAGGTGGACTATGAGGTGGCCTTGGGGGGGGGGGGGGGGGTGTGGTAGGCCATGTGAAGTGGAGTGGTGGTGGTGCCACCACCCACCACTTGTCCTTGATTATGAAGGTGGACTATGAGGTGGCCTAGGGGGGGAGGGGGGGGGGGGTGGTAGGCCATGTGGCCTCCCCCTCCATTTCATCTTCCTCATTGTATTCTCCTTGACATCATCTCTCTCATCTTTCTCATCATTAAGGTCATCGCCTTCTTCCTCCCCTTGCCACCTGTTTGGCAATGACAGGGGGGAAAGGATTAAAAATTTTCAATTACCTTTAATTGAAAAGGGGGGTTTCCTATGTGTAGGGGATGGGGGTATTACAGATCCAAACCTTTCAGTAGAGTGGGGGTAACAAAGCCTACAAATCTACATGCTTCCATACAATTCATTGAATGCTATAATCAAAAATATAGAAGAGAATTGAGCTCTTTGCAACCCAAAATATGAGCCACTTATCATTTAAATCATCAAATGAGCATTGGAAAATAGTTTAGCTAGCAAAGAGAGGCTTATAGACATGAGAACATGGATTCAAACACTTTCAACAAGATTCTTACATACCCCATAGTATATACTTCTAAACAAGGGAAAAACTTTAAGTATAATGCTGAACCAAAAGGGGATTTCAAGAGAGTTGAAAGTAAAACTAAATAGTAAATTAATACCATGAGTAGTATGCCCTTATCTAATGACAAGTTGAAAGGATTATGTTTCAAATATGGAAAAAAATGATCACCTGAACATACACAGAAGTGCAAAGCCAATAGTGCAAAGTTTAATATGGTGATCATAGAAGATTTGGATGAAGATGAAGCACAAAAGGAAGGCCTAATACATGAAGAGGTAGCTCCTACTTGTGATGATGAAATGCATGACCATCATGATCAATTTATATAGAAGGATTTAGAGCATATCAACAAGTTTCCATTTGATCCAGGTGGTTCATTTGATCCAAGTGGTTCATTTGGCCTAGGTGGATTATAGATCATGGATGATTCCTCAACTCCTCTTGCATGCTCGCTCATGCTATGTTCTATATCCCAAGTTGCTTAGATGGATTATTGTAATGTCCCCATTACTTAGTTTATTTTAATAAACAATGTGCGTATACATTCCAAAGAAAATTGATTGATGTTGTGCATCCACACATGGAAAAATTTTGTAGAATCCCTACAGGATTTACAGAAAGCAAGACTAGTTTACTAGAATAGTCTAAAATCTCTAGTATCATGTTTAGATGACTTAATTTCCACTTTAGATGGATCCAAATATATAATTTGACTTATTTTGAAGGGAATAGGAATAAGTCATCCAAGACAAAAGATCAATAAGATTTTTGCAATTCTGCCCACGCGTGCTTGTCGATCAGATGCATTTCGATCGTTTTGAGTACCCAAATAACTATATTTGGAGTTCATATGACGAAGTTATGATCCAAAAAAGTTTCATGGCACAAATAAACAAAAATCTTTGTCATCGATGATGTCATCAAAAATGCCAAAAAGCAGGTGCCCTCTCTTTCCCCCCCCCTTCCCCCATATTACTATATCAACAGGGGTAGAGCATCACATCAGCTTTTGGATTTGTGAATGATGAATTATGGCTCTTATGATTGTGGGCTTGCATAGTCAGACGAATTGTGGATTGTGGTGGTTTGGGACATTGGGGTCCCCAACCCAATGCTCCCTTACACTCTGCGAAGTGTGGAAAAACTCACCTACGAGTGGGGGTCCTAAGCTCTCAAGGGAGGTAAGTGTTTTTTATTTTGATCACTTGAGTACCTGAGAGGGCAAAGGGCTGAGTGGTAAGTGCCCCCGTTATGTAGCACGGCTCCTGAGGCTCAGGGAAGCTTAGAGGGGCTTTGAGCCGGTAAATTTCCCTATTAACCACGGACCAAAGTGCAATCACATACAGCCCAATCCCGAGGGATTGGAAGGTCCTATCCTAGGTTGGACGGTGTCTTTCTGTAGAAAGAGGGTTTTGTACCACTCTGAGTGATGGCTCTGGATGTTATTATGAAATAAAGTATCTGATTTTTTGAATTGTTTGTTATGTGCTAAAGGTTGAGTTTAACGAATCTAGTCTAACAGAATAATAAAATGAAGCTGAATTTATATGTCCAAACAACGTGGTAGTATGCTTTGCTAATTAGAAAACTAAGCAAACCCATCGAGGAAAGTGGGAGGCATCAATTTTGACGATCGGACGCCTATGGGAAGGTGGACCCGATAAGTCAGGTGCCAACACTAGATAAAGCTGATTAAATTGTGACCCTCCTAATACCAGTAGGATTAGTTACTATGTTTATCACCATTTTAGGGGGCCCGAGCTGAGATTTTACCTAATGAGTAGGGGGATAGAGTTACACTCTCCCCTGTCTCTCACTCTCTTTGAACCAAGTGCGATGTTAACCTCACTCCTACCTCTGATTGATTACAAAATGGTCTTTCTTAGGTGGGTGTTAGATTGCTGTTAGGGATGACTTGTCCACGCTTGCCCTGTGAAGTAGAACTGAGATTCCCATGTTCAACTAAGTCCAAGGTTTTCCATGGGGAGACGTGATGGTGATGTGCACGGATATGAATTTTAGTCGACTACTAGAGAACTTCTCTAGATCTGTTGGAGGAGGCACCTCACACGTGGTATCAGAGCCTAGGTTTCAAAAGAGATTTTAGTGTAAGGTTAAGTAGTCAACGTATAAAAGGAATTAAAAAAATAACCACACTTGTTTGGCAAAAACTGTTATTGATTATCTTGCATTAACACTAGCACATGCATTGTGCTCATCAGGAACTTAGTGATGAGGAAGCTACATGTTTGTGGGATATTTTTCCCATCATGTATCAAGTAGCCTTAGGGTTGAATAAATTCTCATACTGCGAGGCTATATTTGAGATAATGGAGATGATCTTTATTTCTCCAATTGTTTTGCAACCTCATCCTAACTCATGGTACATTAGAGAAGTATGGTCAAGGAACGGGTCATATGGAGATATATTGTGAACATAACATTCTTCTACATTATAAACTATGGAGGATTCGATGGGCTAAACAACTAAGGATAGTTAAGATATACCTTTTGTTTAGTGCCTTTCCTGAATGGTTACTAGACATTGGGGATGAGCATGTATCTGAAACCTTGTGGATATATCAGAAAGTGCTACAAATAGTACCACTAGAGAGAGTTGTTGTAGTACCAAGAAGGCCTTATTTTGGTACTGGATTTTTTGGTTATCCCCAAGAGCCACCACATTATGTTGTTTGCCATGTACATGAGAATCCACCAAGATATGAGAATATAGACCCTGATACTTTTCATGAGGAAAGGATCCATGAGATGATGTATTGGTAGATCATAATATGATCAATACATATTTGTAAATACTTTTCATGAATATAAAGTCTTATTATTATTTTTGAAGAGTGTAAGTTATGAGCTTATGATGAGAATTGAGCTCCTTTGACAAGTTAATGATGTACACTTTATGCGAGTTATTTTTGAGATCATGTACTCCACTACTTGTGTGCCAATCAAACATGTTGGAATTAAGAGAAAGAGTAATGGCTATCTTAGAAAAGACTCCTATATGGAATTATTTAAGCTTACGAAGGGGCTAAAACTAGAGCCCAAATCTCGGGAAGGGATGACCCTTACCTATACTTAGTCTCAACTCTATACAAAGATGTGAAAGTCCATCTCACATTGTTGAAATGACTTGAAGAACTAAAAATAATCGAGGTTTGTATACTATGACAATTAATGGGGAGCCAATGACCCTATATCATTGGGTGTATGACCAATATACAAAGGTTATTTCTCCTGATAGGATCACCCTTAGTGGGAGTGTAAAGTCAAAAAAATTATGAGCTTCCAGAGTATCCCAATCTCCTTGATTCCTAGAGACACCTCATTTTGTAACAAAGAAATTATGGAGATAATCAGAATCACCAAACTAGTGCGAATTGATGAAACATACAAGGAGCTCCAAGAGAAGAATTTTCTTCTCAAGCAGACACCAACACTTAGGTTTAGCGGTGAAGGACCCAAGGTGGAGCAAGATGCAGAAGTGTGGATGGTGCGCAGATCGGTCGCAGATAGCTCACGTAGTGAATCCTTGAAGGTCCCCAAGAACAATGAACTCTACCTTTTTGCACAAAAAACAATGTAAAAGCTTGAACGACAAGAGACAAGAGACAAATTGGGTTCAATCTCCCCCATGCCTTGTGTGAGCGCTTCACAAAGCATGTATTTTATGTATATTTCAATCTTCATGCTCAATAATAGCCCAATTTACAAAAATATGACAAGCTTTTTAGCTTTTGAGTTTGCTTTCTACAAAAATAGGAAAATAAAGCTAATGGACGATGCCCATAGAGTCTGGCACGCCCAATCTCAATGTCCAAATAGAAATAACATATCCGGGCGCATAGGCGCATACAAAATAATAATCAATAATCAATGTCTCAATAGACATAACAAAATATAGGCGTGGCGCCTATCAAAATATAGTCCAAAGGTCGAATACTCGCTAGACTCCAATGCTTTCCTCCGCCACTGCTGCTATTTCTACACATCAACTGAAGCATTCACAATCGTTAGTAAAATAATACAATTAAACCGACAAAAGTGAATACCTAGCAGTCTTCAGCTACATAAATAAATCAACTGGTTAGAAATAAATCCTAACCTTAATTTATTACGAGTACACACTCTCAACTCATAAACGTTTATTAATTTAATATGCATTTTGCGGAATCACCCGCTATGGAATCACCCATGTACACACTAAATTAATGAAACGCCCGAAAAGGACAAGCGTCCCCATCAACTTCTCGCACAAAGAATCCTCTTTGTGTATGAGCCCCGGTCATCTAAGTTTACGGAATCCACCGTAAAACCTCACAGAATCCACCATGGAATATGCCTCCTGGCATCATACCCCCGGGGTGGGATAGCAATTGACCTCAATTTCTATTAGCTCAATGTGGAGCTAACAGAGTGGGGAAAGCATTTAAGTCTCTAGCGTGCATCCATTGTGCTTCCTCTACAGGATGGTTCTTAAATTTTACTAGATATCTAGAATACCTTCGGCCAATTCTAGTGGTCATATAGTCAGTGTCTATGATGGCTTCTGGTTCAAGTATTTCAGTCTCTTCCTCTAATAAAGGTGGGTTTTCATAAATAGGGTGGATAGGTAATTGGCCTCTAAATGGTCTCAATAAACTAATATGAAATGTATTATGAATTTTCCAATGAGATGGCAATTCTAACTTGAATGCATTATCGTTAATCTTATGAATGATTCTAAATGGTCCATAGAATCTAGGAGCTAATTTGACAACTGGATGTCTATCCACACTTTGCAGTCTACGCTTTTCTATTCTAAGCCATACATAATCATCAACTTTGAAATTCATAGCTTGTCTTTTCTTTTTGGCTTGTTTGGTATATGATTGTTGGGCTTTAGCAATCATATCCTTAACCTCATCAAAAATACTGTTGTGCATAGTAGCAATATCATCAGCACTCTGAATTCTATTAGACAAAGATGCAACAAGTGTAGATAATCTATATCCATAAATGACTTCAAAAGGTGCTTTCTTTGTAGATGTGTGTGGTGTATTGTTATATGCAAACTGTAATAAGTGCAAATGAGTATCCCATGTCTGAGGTTTAGAGATAGTATATGCACGTAAAAGATCTAGAATTGTGCTATTTGTGGCTTCTGTTTGTCCATTTGTTTCTGGATGAAATGCAGATGAGAAATCAATCTTTGTGCCTAGATTTGCAAACAGTGTAATCCAAAAATTATTACAAAATCTAGAATCTCGATCTGAAATAATCACTTTTGGCAATCCATGGTTAGTAAAAACAGTTTTCAAAAATAACTGTGCTGCTTGTGATGATGTTAAAGTTTTCTTACATGCAATGAAATATGCTTGCTTACTAAATCTATCTACAATTGTCCAAATCATGTCATGGTTAGATTTAGTATTTGGTAAACCAGTAATGAAATCCATAGAAATATGTTCCCAAGGTTTAGATGGAATAGATAAAGGCATTAGTAATCCGTACTGTTTACCATGATGTCTCTTTATTCTTTGACAAATCAAACATTCAGAAACGAAATTAGATACATCTGCATCCATATGCGGCCAATAAAAATCTTCAATTAACATGCGTAATGTAGAAATGATACCTCTATGACCTTGATATGGGGGACAATGAATTTCACTCAAAACAAAAGATCGGAATGGAATAGTAACACACAGTCTCTTTTCAAAAAACATAAATCCATCATTATATGACAATGAATCAACAGGAATGAAATTATTTTGAACTAATGTTTGCCAATCAGGATGAAAAGTAATATCCTGGTGATATGTGTCTTTCATAGCAATCAAAGAATCAAAAGATATGATAGAAATATTATGAATTGCAGGTCTTCTACTCAATGCATCAGCAACTACATTTTCTTTTCCAGGTTGGTATTGAATGATAGGATGAAAACTTTGAATGAAGGAAGCCCATTTGATATGACGGTCAGAAATTTGGGGTTGGCTAAGTAGATGTCTAATGCTTTGCTGGTCAGTCTTTATCATGAATTCTGAACCCATTAAATAGTGCTTCCACTGTTTTAATGCTTGTACAACTGCTAATAGTTCTTTGTCATAAGTGGAATATTTCAGCTCAGAGGGTTTCAACTTAGAACTAGAATATGCTATGGGATGATTGTCTTGCATTAATACGGCTCCTATTCCTAATCCGCTAGCATCGGTCACAACTAGAAAGAATGGTCTGTTAAAGTCAGGCAATTGTAGAACAGGGGCATTAGTTAATGCACGTTTCAGTAAGTCAAAGGATTTCTGCTGAGTTTCAGTCCATTGATAAACAATTCCTTTCTTAAGAAGTTTGGTTAATGGTAAAGCAAGTAATGAAAAATTACGTACAAACTTCCTATAGAAACTAGCAAGACCAAGGAATGAGCGTAATTCGTGTACATTCTTAGGAACATGCCAATGCAATATTGCATCAATTTTCTTAGGATCAACTTTAATTCCTTCTTTTGATACAATATGACCCAAATACTCAATTTCTGTCTTAAGGAATTCACTCTTTTCAGGATTTGCAAACAATTGATTTTCTTTCAATAATTGAAAAACTAATGATAAATGCTCATAATGCTCTTTTTTCATTTTGACTAAACACCAAAATATCATCAAAGAAAACAATCACACAATACTGATATTTCAGAAAAATACGGTTCATCATTCTACTGAAAGTAGCAGGTGCATTAGTCAATCCGAATGGCATGACTAAGAATTCGTAATGGCCAAACTGTGTCCTAAATGCAGTCTTAAATATGTCGGATTTATCTAACCTCACCTGATGATATCCAGATTTAGGGTCAATTTTACTAAATATAGAAGATCCTTGCAGTTTGTCCATAAGGTCATCAACTCTAGGTATAGGATACCTATTCTTTACAGTGATCTTATTTAATGCTCGGTAGTCAATACACATACGATAGGTATTATTCTTTTTCTTGACTAAGAGTACAGGTGCACCGAATGGGGAACTGCTAGGTCGAATTAAGCCTCTATTTAGTAATTCTTCAACTTGACTCTAGATTTCTTTTTGCTCTATTTGATTGTGCCTATATGGTGCTTTGCAAGGTGGTTGTGTGCCAAGTATTAGATCAATCTTATGGTCTTCTGGACGTGATGGTGGTAAACCTGGTGGTAGGTCTTCTGCAAAACAGTCCTTAAAATATGCAAGAAATTCCTTATGCCTAGGGTGCATATGTTTTTCCTTTGCTTGCAATTCATTCACCCAAATGAGATATGACTTAGTATTCTTGCGTAGTGCACGTTTTGCTTGAGTATGCAAAAGCAGTGGAAAAATATGAGATGCATGCATACCATATAATATAATAGATTTTCCTTGAAAATTAATATTCATTGTGTGCGTGGAATAATCTATATTTGGATTATGCTGGTGTCTCCATGGCATTCCTAAAATAATGTCACTTGACTGTAATGGGACAACTAAGAAATTTCTTCTTTCAATGTATGTACCAATTTGAATTTCTAAATTTTATACTTCTTGTGTGCCATTGTACCTAGTGCCTAAAAATGCAGCTTTTATGCGATAATGCGTAGGTACAAATTGTAAATTCCATTCCTTTACCAATTTTGCTGAAATAAAGTCATGAGTACTACCAGCATCATGCAAGATAGTTCTTTCCTTTCAATGCACCAAACATCTCATAGTCAACAATGAATGTGGGGTAGGCATACCTGGTAAAGTGTCGGAAGTAGTAGTAGGATCATCCTCATCTTCAGTGAAATCTGGCATATCCTCATGCTCGTCTTCGTCCATGGCTCCAAGATAGTTGATATGTGCTGGTGGCTTCTTTGAATGACAATTTGCTGCGAGATGCCCTGGCTGGTGACACTTATAGCATACTATTGGCTTGGCTTTGGTTACATTATTTGCAATGGCTGGAAGTCTGGGTACATTTGGATTTGCTTGTGGAATAGGCTTTGGATTTGGATTGACAGTGGATGGTAATGCAGGTGGTTTAGGCCAATTCTTGCGGAAAGATGGTGATGAGAAACGACCTGGATTAAACCTTCTAAAATTGGAATTGAATTGTTTAGATCCATAATTACCGTTGGCTTGGAATTGCTGTGGTCATCTATCTCTTCCGCGTAACTTATCTTCAGTGTCGTGAGCTAAGGAGATGGCGTCTTCAAGGGTAGCAGGCTTGAACATGTTCACTTCAGCATAGTAATGTCCAAGGAGTCCAGACATATACTTCCGCTTATGTGTCGTCTCTAGTACGTCTTCAAGCATGCGTAGCTGTAGGAGTGCATTCCAAAAACGCTCTGTATACTGTGGAATAGGCTCACGATCTCGCTGTTGAAGTAAATCCCATTGCTTGATAGCATTCTCATGAAATTGCGGTGGAAGGAAATTCTGCATGAACTTCTTCTTGAAATCTTCCCATGTAGCAAGACATTCTATGCTCTTGCGGACTATAGTCCACCAAAGTGATGCTCTGTCTATCAGATGGTTAGTAACACACTTGATTTTATCTTTTTCTGGATAAGTTTCCTCATGGAAATAGTCATCAAACTGGCTAATGAATGATAAAACAGTCTTTCCTTCTCGTATACCATTGAAAGTGCGAAACTTGAAACTTCGTTTACTTATCTTTGATTCCTTGCAAATGGTTTGTGCTTCAAGGGTGGCGTCGATGGTACGGCGAATCAAATCTTCAGCTTGTGGTTCTTCTTTGTCGGTGGATGCTCTTTGTAGTTTTGTCAATTGCGCTTGCAGTGCTTGCCTAGCCCTTCGCTCTTCTTCCAATTGCAGCATGATTAGATCCAGCTTTTGTTCCATGGTAGGCTCAGGTAAGTCGTCTTCAGTCATAGGATCATCCATATGTGGGGTCGTCATCCTGTAAAACTCAACAAACCTTTCTCACTCAAAATCAGGTTAGTAGGATGAGCGTAGCTCAAATTCGGGGTTACAAGGCTATGTATTTTTGGGTATTTCTTTCTCAATTTTTAGAAAATCTGCAATATTTCTGTCTTCGTTTGCTGAAAGTACTTCAACGAACTTGTAGATAGGTAGAACAGCTTGCTACGAACAACTTTCCAGTTCAGAGTTTTTGCATACGAACAAGTCTTCTAGGAGTTTTAAGCACTAGTCAGTTCTGATTTAGTCTGACTTGTAGAGTTGCAGACTTAGCAGACTTGCAGAGTTGTTGACTTGCTGAACTTAGGCCGACTTGCAGAACTTGCAGAACTTGATTCCACTTGACTTGCTGAACTTGACTTTGGCAGCGCAGGACCTGGAGTTTGCCGACTTGTCTATCTTGTCAGACTTGCAGAAAGCTTTAAGCTTTAGTTGATTAAAGAGATTAAGCTTAATAGCTTAATGGACTACAGGCGGCGTGAAATTTTCGTGGGGGGGGGGCCGTTTTTTGCGCCGAAAATCACGGAATGATGCTGTTTCTCCACGATTTTGAATTATGAAGCTTATTAAGCTTCTTTAAGGCTTATAAGCTTAAGATTAAGCTTTTGATTAAGAGGATTAAGAGTTTTTCTCACTGTTTCTTCACGACTTGTATGTGAGGATGTAGGAGTGGTCCTCCGCCTACAGAGCCTGGTCCTTCGCGATCTGATAGTAGAAACAGGGGTTCTTGATCGCCAGAAGTCTGCCTGTATGGACGGTTCGCGACGAGATTGTCTGTAGAGCCCGTTCGTTCCTGGAGCTCCGCCTTCGCCCGAGATTGGTAGCGATTGGAAGCTCTTAATCTCTGCTCCGCTCTGATACCACTGGTGCGTAGATCGGTTGCAGATAGCTCACGTAGTGAATCCCTGAAGGTCCCCAAGAATAATGAACTCTACCTTTTTGCACAAAAAACAATGTAAAAGCTTGAACGACAAGAGACAAGAGACAAATTGGGTTCAATCTCCCCCATGCCTTGTGTGAGCGCTTCACAAAGCATGTATTTTATGTATATTTCAATCTTCATGCTCAATAATAGCCCAATTTACAAAAATATGACAAGCTTTTTAGCTTTTGAGTTTGCTTTCTACAAAAGTAGGAAAATAAAGCTAATGGACGATGCCCATAGAGTATGGCACGCCCAATCTCAATGTCCAAATAGAAATAACATATCCGGGCGCATAGGCGCATACAAAATAATAATCAATAATCAATGTCTCAATAGACATAACAAAATATAGGCGTGGCGCCTATCAAAATATAGTCCAAAGGTCGAATACTCGCTAGACTCCAATGCTTTCCTCTGCCACTGCTGCTATCTCTACACATCAACTGAAGCATTCACAATCGTTAGTAAAATAATACAATTAAACCGACAAAAGTGAATACCTAGCAGTCTTCAGCTACATAAATAAATCAACTGGTTAGAAATAAATCCTAACCTTAATTTATTACGAGTGCGCACTCTCAACTCATAAACATTTATTAATTTAATATGCATTTTGCGGAATCACCCGCTATGGAATCACCCATGTACACACTAAATTAATGAAACGCCCGAAAAGGACAGGCGTCCCCATCAACTTCTCACACAAAGAATCCTCTTTGTGTATGAGCCCCGGTCATCTAAGTTTACGGAATCCACCGTAAAACCTCACGGAATCCACCGTGGAATATGCCTCCTGGCATCAGTGGATTGAGGCTTTGGACGACTATCTCCTAGTCACTAAAACTTTTGCTGCAAATCAGCGCATGACTACTCATCTTCATCTTACTGGCGAAGCTATGCTTTGGTGGTAACAGTTTTGCCGAGATAAAGGGGTAACAGAAGCTTCCCAATCTTGGGAGGAGATCAAAGAAGCTATGAAAAGACGTTATCTTCCTCCATCTTTGAATCAATCAATATGAATGAATTCTACACCTCACGACAATTAAGCCTAACCTTGGAAGGATACTATTCCAAGTTTGTGAGTTTGCACAAATATGCACCCCCAATGACAACATCTCAATAGATTGCAAGTTTCTGCCAAGGACTAAATCCACCTTTGGACACTCACCTCAAATCAATGAGACCAGCGACTCTCGAAGATGCTCGTATGCAAGCAAAACCTATGGCCAAAGAAATCGCTCAAAATGGCCAAAGAAACTATCCAATAAACAACTATGGAAGGGGCTACCCAAACCGTGGTATCAACATGACCAATGCTAGAGGAAATGGTAGAGATAATGCAATCATCTAAGGACAAAATGGGATAGGAATCATGCAATGCTACCGGTGTGCAAGGACTGGACACCTGAGGGAAAATTGTCCTAACCGTCCTCAAAATCCTAGCCCAAACTAGGTTGGTAGAAGAGGCCAAGGGAACAACAACAATAACCCAGGCTGTGGATGTGGAAGAATAGCTGATGCCCAGGTAAATACCATGATTGGACAACCTGAGGAATGCACGTTAGGTGAAGAATTTGAAAGAGGATCCATTGATGCTACCGTGGAAGAGAAAGGAGCGAACCACCAATTTTTAGTAATTTAATCTCCAGCTACTTACGAGGGTACATTGTTTATGATCTTCATTGATTGTGGTAGCACACCATCCTTTCTTGCACCCAAGACAGTTAAAAGATTGCATCTAGAATCCAGGGGGACAAGGAAAATGATGGTAGAATTGGCTAGTGGGAAGAAAATCGCCTCAACTGAAACTATAAGGAAACTTCAATTTCTGTTAGACAGCCATATAATTGCAATAGAATTTTGAATCCTACCACTGGGATGCTACGATTGCATTTTGGGAATGGTTTGGCTCAAGAAGAACAAATCCCAAATTCTATGTGTTGAAGAGGAAATAATATTTCAAGACTTGGAAGGGAAAACCGTAAAGGCATATGGGAAACTTGGAAGAATAGAGTCCAACTAGCCAAGGCAAGTTGACTCATGAAGGGATTGAAGAAAGGTCAACCAATCTACATGATCTAGTTGAATAAGGTCAAAAAGACTAATGAAGGTACTCTACCTTTATGGATCAATGACTTCGAGGATGTCCTCCTAGAAGAATTGACTCAACTACCTCCAAAGCGTGAGGTTGATCATGAAATAAAATTGACTCCTGGAGCCAAGCAAATGTCAAAAAGACCATACAAAATGTCTATTCCTGAAGCTATTGAGCTTAAGGAACAACTGAGGTAACTAATAGAGCAAGGATTTATCCACCTAAGTAATTCACCTTGGGGAGCGTCTGTCCTCTTCCAAAAAAAGAAGGATGGAACTCTTAGACTCTGCATTGACTTCAGAGGACTAAACCAGGTTACGATAAAAAACAAGTACCCCATACCCAGGATAGACAAAATTTTAGATCACCTACATAGAGCCAAGGTTTTTTCCAAGATTGATCTAAGGTTTAAATACTATCAAATTAGAATCAAGCAATAAGATATCCCAAAGATTGCCTTCAGCACTAGGTATGGTCATTATGAATTTTATTCATGCCATTCGGATTGACTAATGCCCTAGCTATATTCAATTATCTAATGCAAGACGTCCTTCGACCATATCTAGATGATTTTGTACTAGTATTTTTTTGACGATATACTAGTATACTCCAAATCAATAGAGGAATAAGAAGGTCACTTAAAGATGGCTCTAGTAACACTTCGTGAAAATCAGCTCTATGCCAAGATGAGTAAATGTGTATTTCTCACTGACAGGATTGAATATATTGGATACATTGTTTCCGCTAATGGGATCTCTATAGACACTACCAAAGTAAAAGATATCCTAGAATGGCCAATACCTAAGAAAGTAAAAGAAATCCGAGGATTTTTGGGACTGACAGGATGGTATCGAATCTTCATCAAGGATTATTCCCTAATTGCTACATCTTTGACAAATCTTTTGAAGAAAAATATAGTAATCATTTGGACCAATGAGAATCAAGAAAGCTTTGATAAGCTTAAAGAAGCTGTAACCACTGCACTTGTATTAAAACTCCCTGATTTCAATCAACCATTTGAAGTGATCACTGATGCAAGTGGACTCGCAATCGATGGGGTACTAGTACAAGAAGGAAGACTAGTGGCCTATACTTCTAGAAAATTGAAACCCTAAAAATCCAACTATGCTACTCATGTCCTTGAGTTACGCATAGTAATCCATGCCTTGAAACTGTGGAGACACTATCTATTAGGAAGGGAATTCACTTTAATGACAAATCATAAAAGTCTTAAGTGAATCTTCACCCAAGATAACCTAAACATGAGGCAAAGAAGATGGATAGAGATACTGCAAGAGTTTGATTTTAAAATCAAATATCATCCAGGGAAGGACAATGTTGTTGCAGATGCATTAAGCTGAAAAGCCATTCTTAATAGTGTTGTAGAAGTTCAAAGCTTAAGAACCGTATCCATACTTGATAACCTTGTACTTGACCTTGTATGCCAAGCTATTTTGTAAGATAAAGAATATGAAGGACTCATGGCTAAGACTTCAAGGGGGAAGCTCCGACAAAGAAAGGTCTAAGATTAAGGATTATCCTGCTAGCAATGGTTGTCTATATTACCATGAACACCTTTGTATCCCAAAAAGACCAAAAGTGAATGCCAAGATCTTATGGGAAGTACATGATAGCCTCATTTCAGGACATTTGGGGTATGCCAAGACACTCAACGCATCGTAAGAGCTATCTTTGGTCAGGATTAAAAAGAGATGTATTAAAGTATGTAACTCGGTGCTTGCCTTGTCAAAGAGTCAAGGCAGAAAGGATCAAGATGCTTGGATACTTATAACCCTTGGACATTCCACAAATGAATTGGAAGTCAATAAGTATGCTTTGTTGTTGGATTACCTATTGCTACTAGTGGATATGAATCCATCATGGTAGTGGTTGATAGATTGACAAAAGTTGCACACTTGATCTCAGTCAAAACAACCTATAAGTCATCTGACATTGCTCCAGTCTTTATCAAAGAAGTATTTGGGGTACATGGATTGCCAAAGAGTATAATCAGTGGACCGAGACTCCAGATTCACCTCTAAATTTTGGACTTTCCTATTCCAAGCAATTGGAATGTAGCTATGCTTTAGTACTCCTTATTATCTCAAATTGATGGCCAAACTGAGAGGGTGAACTAGACCATTGAAGATATTCTAAGGTCTTATTGTGGCAAAGAACCAAAACAGTGGATTGTGTTGGGGGTAAAGGCGCCTCTGCCGTGCCGCCCCGTGTATTACTACACTGACAGTGCCGCCCCGTGTATTACTACACTGACAGTACCCACCACTGCACACTACAGGTGGCGGGCGCCCGTCACATCACTTTATTCTTTATTCTTTTAGTGACAGTTTGAATAAAGGAAGGCCCAGTCACACATTGTGACTGTTGGAGTTCCCATTTCTTGTCTCTCTCTTTTCTTACTCTTGCTCTCCCGCCATAGCTTGCGTGCAAGCTTCGATCCTTCTCACCTTTCAACTGGTATCAGAGCTTGGCATTCTCTTGCTTGAGCTCGACTCGGTGCTTCCCGACCTTCGCATCGACTCGCTTCACGCATTGGATCTCCATCCCGACAGCCATATCCGATCTCCCCGAGCTCCCGTCACTCCCCGACTTCCCGAGCACCTTCCCAGCCTATTGAGGCACCTTCAAGGCATTGATACTGAGGTATTTGATCATTCTTTCAGGGTTTTATTTAAGTCTACAGGTTGCAAACAACAAGGGCAGCCATGGCTTCAAACCCTTGAAGCTTATTCCCCTCATATTGTGCCTTACACCTATCAAGGCTCAAAGAGGCTTGTCATAGGCCTTTGATAGGCCCTTCTTGAGCCCCCCATTACCCCCTTTTCAGCCCATGTGGAGCAACAGCAAGTTCAATACCAACAGGGCAGATTGCATCATTTTTTTCTAGGCTGTGAGCACTCATCTACTTCAGCTCTACACTTGGCCATTGCTTCTTGCTCTCTACCTTGATCAAGAGGGCTATAGACTTCATGTTTGATGTCATTCAAGCTTTGGGCATTGGTCTTGATCATTCGGGGCTGATTTCTTCAGATTTGGGACTGTCATAAACTGTCATAATAGGCTAAAAACAGGGCAACACCATTGGCATTAGCATTTGTTGCTTATACTCCATTCCGATTGTGCTATTTGATGCCCGTATGCGGTCTACATGATGCCTAGTGCCTTGGGAATGTATGCACATGATTATGCCATGATTTTGGCTTGAAATATTGGCTGATTTGGGACTGTTATTTACTGTTATATAGTGCTGGAAACAGGGCAGCCACACTCGGCATTGGCATTTGATGCTTATACTCTACTCCGGTTACCTTATTTGATGCCCGTATGCGGTCTACTTCCTACCCGGATGTATTGGGGATGTATGCATTTGGTTTGACCATGATTTTGGCTTGAATTCGGGGCTGAAATCTACTGTTTAGAACAGTAAATACATGCTGGAAGAACAGTGGGCTGAAGGTACTTTACAGGCTTTGGCACTTACCTACCGATACAGGATGTATGCTTTGAGCTTTGGCATGATGTCTCTGACATTTGGGACGGCTTGGAGCATATGTATGAGATTATGGGATGCTTTTGAGCTTCGCATTAGCTCCATCTTCACTGGCATTTGGACCAACTTGGCATGCTCGTGGGCCGCCTATGCCTCATGTCTCTGCTTGACAGTTAGGATTTTGCATTACATGCTTTGGTTCGTGACATATGCTATTTGGTTGGTGTATGCCATACCGACATTTGGAGCTTGGATTTGGATGTATTTGAGCATTCCCGGCTTACTTGATCACTGATCTTGGTTGCTATTTGGATGTCATTGAGTTGATCGAGAGCTTATTTGGACTTATGTATTGCTTCATGGTTAATACGACCGGTGCTTCATGTATGTCATGCTCTCTTGGATGCGCTTGATGCATTGATAGGGTCACTTATCACTGGTGCTTTCTCTTGGGTTATTTGAGCTTCTGAGCTCACTTTGTATGCCTTTTGTGCCAGTGGGAGCATTTTACATGCTTGCTTGACCTTTGACAATTGCATGCTATTGGAGCACTTACATGTATTTGGAGGAGTTTATGTCTTGAGCAGCTACATACACATTGAGACTTTGGGATCATACTCCGATCTTTATGGATATGCATTGATGTACTCTTGGTTCACAGGATGCTTATGAGCTGAGTCTCATATTTGGATCTTTCTCTTTGAGCAGACACCTATTTGTGTCAAGTTTTGGCAGTTACAGGAACACTTTGCCTAGAGTGTCTGGGGGTGTGCCTTTCACTGGCAGATGTTATTTTGACATGCTTCCGTGTTGAGCTCATGTTCTTTTCACTGTCATTGGCCTTGCTTATGTCCGTTTCATGCTGGCTTTGGACCTAGCATTGTTTGCTTGACATTGGATCCTATTTTGGGACAGTTTGCTCTCTAGATTGCATACCTGCAATTTATTACAGCAAGCAGTTATTGGTGGACTGAGGTGTACTTTTTCATGCTGAAATATCTTGATTTGGTGTACCGCACCTAGTACTAAGTGGGCAGCAACTTTTGGCACACTTTTCTCGCCCTTTGGACCCCGTTTTGGTAATTTTTTGGGCAGTTTCTGCAGTAAAATAACAAGCAGTTTTTGGACTGTTTGGGCATTTCCAGCCTGCATAATGGCGTCATCTTCGCATGATAGTGCCATCTTTAACATTACAAAGTTGGATGGTACCAACTACTCTTACTGGAAGAGTCAAATTTGTCAGGTCTTGGTGCAGAAATCTCAGATTAAGCCACTTCGGTTGAGTGGGGAGCAGCCTGAAACTATGGACAATGATGACTGGCTTGAACTTGATGAGCTATGCAAGTCCACGATTGTATTGTCTCTCACTGAACAGGTACATTATAATGTATTTGAGGAAGCACAGAGTGCATGGGATCTATGGAATAAGATAAAAAATCTTTATGATAAGAAAAGTCCGGCAAGTCAGATGTACTGGTTGAAGCAGCTTATGGATCTGCGCATGAAGGATAATGCGACTATGTCTGCTCACTCAAGCCAGTTCCATGCTATACTAAAGAACCTGACTTTGCAGGATATCACCTTTGGAGAGGAAGTAACTCCTCTTTTCTTGCTTGGGACTCTGAATGAGTCATGGGATGTATTCTGCACTGCCCTATGTGCCTCTAGTGCTACTCTAAAATTGGCAGATGTTGAGAGTGCTCTTCTTCAGGAAGAGGTGAATCGCAAAAACTTGGATGCCTCTCGTGGTAGTCATGCTTTGACAGTTAGAAGCAGGAATGACAGGTATGACCGTGGTAATGGCCGAGGCCATGACTCACAGAAGGGTCGGTCTAAATCTCGTGGTGGCAAGTCGCATAGTAAGTCGCGTGGGCGCAATGCAAATGTCACTTGTCATCATTGTGGGAAAAAGGGCCATATTAGACCATAGTGTCATGAGTTGCGCAATGAGAAGCGCAAGGATAAGGGGAAAGATAAAGTGCAGGAGAAGTCCTCTGATCGCAGCATAGTACCTACGAAGTCCAGCGTCAAGATTGAGGAAATTAATGTCACGCAGACTGAGAAGTCCGATGGTGGTGATGAGTTTATACTTGCAGCTAGTTCTTCTGATGCTTCACACTTGACTGAGACACCTAGTATGTATGCACAGTGCTGGTTATTGGATTCAGGTGCGTCCTTCCATGTGACGCCTTACCGTGAGTGGTTTCACTCTTACCGTACTGTATCTGGATCAATCAGACTTGGAGATGACAGGTCTCTTGATATTGTGGGCTATGGAGATATTCAGTTGCAGTTTTCCACTGGCAGTTCCTTTTTGCTAAGGGATGTATGTCATGTACCTGTGCTTACGCACAGTCTTATGTCTGCAAGACAGTTGGATGATGCAGGGTTTCATGTCTGTTTTGGGGATTCTGCCTGGAAGATCACCAAAGGCAGACTTGTGCTTGCTAGAGGTGCCAAGGCTGGCAGCCTCTATCCTCTTGTTGTATCTGGGTCTTCTGTAGACCATGTTTTGGCAGTGGGCTCTATTCCACATGTATCACTTTGGCATGCCCGTTTGGGGCATATGTCTTTAAAGGGAATGAAAATGTTATCTGGTTTGCAGTATCTTCCGCCTTTGGATTATGCATGTTTTGACTCGTGTGATCATTGTCTTTATGGTAAGCAGAATAGGTCTACGCATAAGAAATCGGGTAGGCCACGCATGAGTGAGCCCTTGGCATTGGTTCATTCCGATGTTTGTGGGCCTATGCCTTGCATGTCTATGGGTGGCGCGAAGTACTTCGTTACCTTCATTGATGATTTTTCTAGGAAAGTGTGGGCTTATCCCATAAAGCAGAAGTCCGATGTCCTGGCAGTTTTTCAGAGATGGCTTGCTCTTGTTGAGAACCAGACTGGGTATAGGCTGAAATGCCTTAGGACTGACAATGGGGGAGAATATGTCTCACGTGCTTTTGAGCAGTTTTGTGATGACAGGGGTATTAAGCGTCAGTTGACTGCCCCTTACACCCCACCCCAGAATGGTTTGGCTGAGAGCATGAACAGGACTATTCAGGAGCGTGTGCGCTCTATGCTTAGCCATGCAGGCCTACCCCAGAGTTTTTGGGTTGAGGCAGTTAGTACGGCAGTGCATGTCATAAACCGATCGCCTTCCAATGGATTGGATTTCCAGGTTGCAAAGGAAGTTTGGGCTGGTAAGCCACCCTCTTATGCGCATCTCCGTGTCTTTGGATGTGAGGCATTCTGCCATGTGTCCAAGGACAAGAGGAGTAAATTGGATCCAAAGAGCATTAAATGCATATTCCTTGGCTATGGTGAGTCAGGAGAGATGGGCTATCACCTATGGGATCTGCAGGCGTGGAAAATAGTATGCAGCCATGATGTCGTCTTCCATGAAGACAAGATGCACAGGCAGCCTGAGAAGGTGGTTGAGATCCGCAGAGTGGTCTTTCAAGACAAACCTAGAGCTCCAGCACAGCCAGTAGTACAGCCTGCAGCAGTTCCTCCACAAGGCCAGGGTGTTGGACAGGCAATTAGACAGGCAGTAGAGCCTGTGGTGAGACGGTCTGCTAGAGACATATGCCCACCTGACAGATTTCAACCCTCTATGCATTATGTTTTGGTTACAGATGTAGGAGAGCCTTTCACTTATGATGAGGCTATGCGCAAGGGTGACAGTCACTCCTGGGAGAGGGCTATGCAGTCTGAGATAGACTCCCTGCATAAGAATGAGACTTGGGATTTGGTTGCCTTGCCTAAGGGCAAGAAGGCTTTGCCATGCAAGTGGGTGTACAAGCTGAAAAGTACCCCTGGACACTCCAAGCCGGCATACAAGGCTAGATTGGTAGCAAAGGGTTTTAAGCAGAAACATGGTGTGGACTTTGATGAGGTCTTCTCTCCTGTGGTTAAGATGACCACCCTGTGCTTAGTCTTGGCTTTGGTTGCACAGCTTGACTTAGATCTATATCAGATGGATGTCAAGACGGCTTTTCTACATGGGGACTTGCATGATGAGATCTATATGGATCAGCCTAAGGGCTTTGCAGAACTTGGCCAGGAGCACCTAGTGTGCAAGTTGAAGAAGAGCTTGTATGGCTTGAAGCAGGCACCTAGGGAATGGTATCATAAGTTTGATGCCTTTATGCAGTCACAGGGCTATAGCAGGAGTGCTATGGATCCGTGTCTTTACACAAAGAAAGCCCGTGATGGCAGTTTGCTTATCTTGGTACTCTATGTTGATGATATGCTGATAGCAGGGAAAGCTCATGATGAAGAGACCAAAGAGCGTATTGACTCCAAGTCAAAATATGGTCATAAGGACAAATTGATTTATTTGCAACTAAGGTCCTAGCTAGGTCAAGCTAAATCTTGGCTTTGCTCATCAGTCAGGACTTCATTTACCAAACTATTCCTTTCAAATAAGCTTAACATTTCACATGTGCATCTTAATCTACCTTTTTAGATGCATGTCCCATTATGTGGTGCAATTGTCAATCTCAACTTCCATGGATGGGTCTTCTTCTTTGTTGATTCCCTTAGTGGAGATATTGGAAGTTTTTTCCCTTCCCATTGCTGCGTGACCGCAGCCATGGGTAGCTTTGACTTGGCCACTGAATTTTCCTTGGCAACGATCTTTGTTAAGTTTGGGGCATTCCCTTTTGAAGTGTCCATGTTCATTACAGTGGAAACATTGCATGCTTTGATTGCTTCTTTGAGTGGGTATAAAGTCACTAATTGCATTTTCCCTTGGCTTCTTCTGTTGGCCTTGTCTTTGTCCTTGAGCCCTCTTGAATTGAGCTTTCAACATTCCTAGATTCTGGTCCTTGTAAGACCATGGTCTATTATTCCTAGGCTTTGGTTGGACTTCTTGGGTAATAGATCATGCTCTTATCAATGCATCTTGCAAATCAAAAGGACACATTGATCCTAACCATGTGTTCAATGGTGGGTTCAGCCCATCACAAAACTTTGAAACTTGTTGGGGAATTTTCATGGTTGGAGCGTATTTCAACAAGGAGAAAAATATCGAGTAGTACGCCTCCAGAGACAAACCCAACTCTTTCAATTTGAAGAACTCCATCATTGTCTGAGTTTTGTATGCAGGTGGCATGTATCTTCCCTACAGTGCTTCCTTTAGTTTATCCCAAGTTATTGTGTTTTCAGAGATTTCTTGGTCCTTACACCATTGCTTCCACCAGAGCCTAGCTTCTCCAATAAGTTTGAGCTTGGCAATCATGGCTTGGTTCACAGGTGCTGTTCTATTGCACTGAAGTAATCTTCCATGGATTCAATCCATACTTTGGCATTAGCTTCAACAGTCTTCCCCTTTCCGTTGAATTTTGGTGGTTTAATCTATTTGAGAATAAACTTATTCTCTTGTGCCTCCGCTGGGCCTAGTGCGGACACAAGACTTTGGTTTTGCGCTTGGGGTTGTATCTAATTTTACATTAAAACCTTTGTGTTAAGATAACATTTACATTTCTCTACACCTCTTGAATCAATGTGCAAAATTATTTTTCATCGATACTATACAACAATTAAAATGAATATAAAATTCTTATTTATTCATAAAGAAGCGTAAGCCTCAAGTACAATTATTCAGGAATAGAGATTGACTGGGATGACTTCTTTTTCAATAGATACATCAATGCCAGGTTAATAATTCCCTATTGGTTTTAGCTAAAGGGACAGAATAGTAATATGGATTGGGAGAATGGATTCTCAAAAAGCGGTAAGTCATGGGAAGCTCGGAAAGTCCCCGTTTTTGATAGCCATGACGTTCATTTTGTCCCATTACTTTGATTCTATCTACTAGCAAGACTTTGACCACTTCTTCATAGATATAGCGATTTTGTTCTACTTGTCACTGTCCAATGTGTAGGGTCAAATTTGCGTGAGCTTCATGGAAGATGAATAACTTGATGACCTTCAAGTTCTCCAGCCATTTTAGCCTCTTCAGGTTGTTTTGAAGATAGGCGAGTCGATTGGCATCTATGTAGCAATATCTCGCACTCCAAGTCCAATGCCTTTCCACATACAGCGGTGAAGGGTTGTAGATTCAATCCAGGATCCTCATCATATTGCATCGTTGATGATAACTTAAAGAGTTCATAGCCATCTTAAACATGATGTGAAATACAAGGAGCTTGCTCCATGCCTCGTAAGTCTGGAAGCAGCAACAATCCACAAGTGAGTGAAAAGAAAAAAGAATTATTTCCTAGTGAAATGGGAGAGAGAAGAGAAGAAGGAGAGGAAAAGGGAAGGAGAGAGAGAAGGGAAAGAGGAGAAGGAGAGAAGAAGAGAGGGAGAGAGAGAAGAAGAAGAGAAAAAGGAGTAGAAGGAGAGAGAGAAGGGAGAAGAAGAAGAAGAAGAGGAGAGAGAGAGAGAGAAGAGAAGAAGAGGGAGAGAAGGAGAAGGAGAGAAGAAGAAGGAGTGGGAGAGAGAAGAGAAGAGGGAGAGGAAAAGGGAAGGAGAGAGAGAAGGGAAAGAGGAGAAGGAGAGAGAGAAGAAGAAGAGAAGGAGTAGAAGAGAGAAAGAAGTAGAAGAGGAAGAGAAGAGAGAGAGAGAAGAAGAGAACAAGAAAGAGAAGAGAGAGAGAGAGAGAGAGAGAGAGAAAGAAAGAAAGAGAGGGAGTGGGAGCTAGTGAGTAACTTCAAGGAGCCACACTCAAACCTCCCTCTCGGCGAAGGACGCCCATCCAGCGATCTTTCGTATTGAACGTGTCGTCCTGAAATCCATCGAGGTCCGGACTATCCAATTCCCAAAAAGAAAGCCACAGGAAGCGTAGATGCCAAAGCTACCATTGGTATCGGTAATGCAGGAGAGGCAACCAGAGCGACCAACATGACGAATGCCCCTACGTTCATAAATCAAACCCAGATTCTTTAAGCTTCGTAATTAATTGTGTTTTATTTCACATGAAAGAAACGAAGGGGTTAGCTACGTGCATGGAACACAGACGAGTCTTAGGTGTTATGTTGTATGTGCAAAATGATAGGGTATGGAGTTTCCATAAGTTTATATGGATGAAATGATAGCTTTTACACACATAAAATGATAAGGTTTTTGCATTATTTCACATAAAATAATAGCTTTTAAACCAGTTCCGTGCATGAAAAATCATTTAGAAATCATGCTTTGCAATCATGACTAAAAGAGGCACATGAAATGATAGACTCGGATGGATAGAAACCTAGACCTTCATGAGATCCGATGCATTAGGAATAAGTATAATTTCCTACGAATTTTTTTATCGATCTTGCCGTGGACTATCGCAAATGGATACCCTCCTAGCCTAATTGAAACTGGTGACCTAACCCTAAATGGATTGTTGACCCAAGTTATCCTTAGCGGTTTAGAAAGGTTGTAAATTTCTTAAGCAAGTGTTTTGGTACATCCAGTTAAAATTCTAATTATGCATGCAATGGGATTGCGATGCCTTGAAGCAAGAGGTTGTGCATTCAACTATTTGTTAATGTGGTTTTGGATGTTAACCCAAGTGGGGAGTGTTTGATGATTTCATGGACGGGTTTGAGATGACTGATTGCCATGGAAACGAAAGGAATGTTTTCCCTAGCGATTGTTATTAAGTTGGTTGCTTCAACTATGGTTGATTTCCTAAAGTAATAATTAAGGAAGGATGGCACTAGCTACCCCCTGCGAGCCACTAAACCCTAGCCAAGGGGGTTATAAATCCGCGCCGAGAATGTGGACCGAACCCGCCATGATAGGTCTCTCCATGGAAATCACTTGGCATAGGAGGACGCTTGGGTGCCAGTGGGGGCTCTGGCCATAAATCCCAATGCCTCAAGGCTCTAGACAAGTGTTCTACGTGACTAGAGATGGGATCTTGAGGCCTTGATACTAGTTACAAGGAAAAATCTTGGTAGGATAAACCTTCGGGTTTTGTTGCCGAGAGACGGTAGGATTTTTCTACAAAGGTAGAAAGGAACAGTTAATTCTCCTGTATAGGCAGGAGACAAACATTAATTAGAAGATAGGTTAAGGAAGTGTTTGATCTTGTTTTATCTTGTCTTTGTGTCTGTGCCCTAAATTACGTAAAGGAACCTGTGACTAACACGTCAATTAAGGAAGCTGCTTTTATGTGTCAAACATAACGTGGTAAGTAACTAGATAACTAAAACAACCCCCAAGGGAAGCGTGATGGATGTGACCAATGGGTCTATCCTATGGAAAGGTGGTCTCGGTTAGCTGAGAGCTTTCCTCAAAGGACATGTTAACGAGAAATGTTAGGAAAAAGTCGGTCTATGACCTTAAACAATGTTGGCTAGGAACCCGGATTTTAAGTGGGTCCTAGTGGGAACGGCTGGATAAGTTCCGTTACAGGGCAGACTCGAGGGATGCTAGTTGGCAAAACCCGTGTCATTCCATGGGAGTGCCGGGCGGTGTCTTCTTGATATCTCTCTCGATGGACTGCTAAGACGTGTCCCGCGATTTGAGGAGCGGGCACATTACATAAAAATAGCTTTCTTAATTAAGCCTCTTAAGAAATAGCTCAAGGGGGGTCACTCATGAATATATGTATATATAACGTGAGTTCAAAATAAGGGGTTTTTAAAACACCATTTTTATACATTTTTTACATACAGAAAGGTGTCATATAAAGGGAATACTTACAAATTGAATAGAAAAGGGTTGTGTTTTATTCAAGAAAAATTCACAGATTAGGATATTTATAAATAGGCCATGAATGCACATTATATAGAGAATATATATATAATGAACCCCCCGAGAGAAACAGGGTTCGTTTGCATAACTTATGGCATTGACACAAAAACATTTCAGACAAGTTCTTTGGAAGTAAACTTTATATTATCATCTTGACTGAAATACAAGTCTCGTCCAAAAAGAATGGATTTCACAATCTGTGTGTCTTATTTCCTCCAAGTTTCTGCCCTTGCACTAGTAACAGGGCCTTGAGAATCCATCTCAAGTCACATAGATCGTTTGAGTATGACCCGGAGGCAAAATTTTCTGCCAGAGCCCCCCTGGCATCCAAGCGTCCTCCTACATTCAAACTAACCCACGAAGAGACCTCTCGTGGCAGGTTCAGTCCACGTTCCTATCACAGTTATTTGGAACCCCCTTGGATAGGGTTGGCGGCTAGCTGGGGGTAGCTTGGAATGCCCTCCTTGAATTCAACCTAAATCATCAATCAATTTTTATTTTGTGAGCTTGAGTCATACATTCCTTTTATAGACATTGAGTCTAGATTTACAGGCACAAACAATCAATGAAAGCGAGTGCTCAGGACATCTGCTAAGGTGGAGTCCTCATCTTTGACGCTGGCATCACCCTTCTTGGTCTTTCTTTCCTAGGCATCATTTTCCATTATTTTCAGAGGTATAGAGAATACCCTCTTTCTGACCTCACTACTATGTATTAGGGTAGAGTAATTACACTATAGTTTCAGATAACAGCTCCCTTGGGTTACTATCCTTTGGTCCCCTGTCTTAGGATCTTGGTCTAGGGTTTTGTTTGCTCAATTAGTATTCATCTTTTCCATTTTAGAACTCTATCGGATTCTAAGTTGTCCCTAGGGTCTCCTCCCTTCAAGATAATATGAACTTTTTTTTACTCCTCTTGCAAGTCAAGCATAAACCAAGTCTATTTACCATTCCAAAATAGTTATGAGCATCGAATGTACCTTGACGAATAGTCATTCTCCTTGTGGATACTACGTTCGAGCTTCCTTGTGTTAGCTTCGGGATGTTTCATATTTTGAAAATGATATACCTAAGCGTGTTTTGGGTTCATCATAGTTGGCTATTGGATTAGAGACCAAAGAGTGTGTTGACTCCAAGTGAAAATATGGTCGTAAGGACAAATCGATTTATTTACGACTAAGGTCCTAGCTGGGTCAAGCTAAATCTTGGCTTCACTCATTAGTCAAGACTTCATTTACCAAACTATTCCTTTCAAATAAGCTCAACATTTCACATGCGCATCTTAATCTACCTTTTTAGATGCATGTCCCATTATGTGGTGCAATTGAGGCTATTCATGATGCCATGCAAGTCTACCCTGAGTTGTCGATGCAATGCGAGGTCCCTATTCATAAAAATCCCTTCTAGTACATTTATGCAACTCAAAAGGCATGACCTAATTACCCATATGCTAGTGTACATGCATTCATTGTAAATGCAAGTTAATGTTCTATGATGGTCTGTGGAGTACAATTGACCTATATAGAATATTTAAGTGCCCCGACAATCTATGATGCATCTAAGGAAGTTAGATCCTAATACTTGACTTATTTTCGCCATAACCGCAGATACTCAATCTATTTCCAACAACTCATGATTATTAAACCCTTTTTGGCTACCTTTCAAAATATGCAAATTTCCTAATGCGAGGTATGACTTTTTTCCTAATGATGCCTATGCTTAAATATTCAGTTATTTCACTTTTCTAGACATGGTACTGGTACCTGGTTTTGGAGTGTCAAGTTAGCATTTCCACTTGATAAACCATTCGTGTTGATAGTGGCGCCTTTGCCCGATCCTTCTCCCGTAGTTGTGGCTTTTCCAGTTACTTTGGAGAGCTTACGCTTTGGGGCCATTTTGGAGTTGGAAGCGACTTTCACTTCCTTCGAATGTCTCGTTGGTGCCGGATTCCCCCTATGCTTTGTCTTGAATTTTGTGATCTCTTGTCCACTTTAAAGGCAATCGATGGAGTGGTTACGGGACTCGCGATGGGAAGAGAGGGTACCTGAGCCTTCGCCCTCGAGAGGACTCGTCCTTGGCCTCTTTTCTCTCTCTCACTCTCTCTCTCTCTTCCTCTCTTACTCTAGGTTCTCCTTCCCTCTCTTTCCTTCTCTCTCCCTCTCCTTCACTACCTCTCCCTCTCCTTCTCTCTTTCTCAAATTGGCAACAAGGGAAAAAGAAGAATAATGTTTCTGCCTGCTGCAAGGAAAGGGGGGGGAAATTAAGGGGAAGGTGGGCAATAGTAAGGGTGAAGAAGAGGGTTTTCCTCCTTCCTGTTTAACGGGGGGGGAGGGATTTATAAGGGTGAGGTGAGTAAAAATGGGGGGGAGAAGAAGGCGTCATGGTTAAGGAGGCCTTAACTCCACTCTACGGTCCTCGTGCTCATCGCCATGTAGTATAACAAAAGGGTTAGTGGGTTTTTTTTTTGTCGTGGTCTACCTGCCTTCTTTCAGTGTCAACTTGGAGTTCCACTCCCTCCCTGTCATCGTCATCTCTACCTAACGTCAGAGCCTTCGTTTAACTCCCCCTCCTTCTCATAGTTCACTCCCCCTCCCTTCGCCAATCGATGGC
The DNA here is from genome assembly GCF_053477565.2 of Lygodium microphyllum. Taxonomy (NCBI): domain Eukaryota; kingdom Viridiplantae; phylum Streptophyta; class Polypodiopsida; order Schizaeales; family Lygodiaceae; genus Lygodium; species Lygodium microphyllum. Next base: position 94,996,013 of record NC_141148.1, on the reverse strand, counting down.
GTTGATAGGGGGAATGCAATAATAGAATTTTGTTAATACAATTTTGTTTTTATTTCGTAAGAAGGAAAAAGAGAATTTTGACAGCGATGGTGGCAGAACAAAAAAGGAAAAAATTTGACAGCGACGGTGGGATAAAAAGTGGGAGGGTCTTTATAATGGTGGTGGCTTCCAATGGTGATGACGACAGAGTGTTACAACTAGTGTAGCACTTTGCTTGCTCTCTTTGACTGTTGTCTGTGAGCCCTCTACTGATCAGGAGTCAAATTTCTTTCAAGTATTTTGGGTTTAGCTTCAACCCCAGTACATAGATCCCAATAATCAGGAACTTTTTTATCCTAAATGTCCATAGAGAAAAGTTATTGATGCCAAGATTCTCCCCCACAATCTAAGTGATATTATCAACATTTGTTACATTAGTCATATCTTTAGCTATAAGTATTCACTGGAATATTCAACCTATCAATGCCTAACTCCTTGCAGTCCTAGATGTCTTTTTACTTATTAAAATATTTGCACATTAGGAGAAATATGGACTCTCTTTTCTTCCCCTTAAGGGGTTTCTCTCACCTCTCTCTCTCTCTGAAAAGAGCTTCTAAAATAATATTATAGTGAGAGATCTTCTACAATCAAGAAAATCTCGTATTTATATAGATTTCACCTATTATTTTATTTTCAAACTATAGAATAAGGTCACTTTTTCTCAAAATCCTCATAACTAAAAAATACAATTCTATTTTCTCTAAAAATAGAGCCAATCATTGATATACGGCTCTTTAATGCCCTCATGACTTTTCAACAGTAAATATTAGAATCATTCTCATTCTCACTTCTTAAAAGGGCAGAAGTTTACAAATGATATAAAATGATATACACATCATATTTTAAGATCTTTTAACCCAGAGACACCTTTTTGACTCGAGATTTTCCTTGTAAATTTTTATCTTTTTTGGACAAGAATATGCCTATTTCTGGGCATTTTTTCATTTCCTCCAAAAGCTCTAGTTTTTGTCCCAAATTTTGTGTCCTCTTCTCCTTCCCTCTAGAATATGGTTTCTTGCATATACAAATTCTTCTAAAGCAGCATTGAGGAGTGGTTTTGATCCCATTTGCTAAAATCAAATAATATTTATCTACGACACTCTCTACCCTTGCTACCAACAATCTCCCTCTTCAGTACTATGCTATAAGATATCTTCCTTTTCAACAGTCTATACTATAAGCAATCAAGTGATAATGGATGTATCTTTATTTTCTTAATCTCTATGATGTTATTATTCTTCACAGATGTTGTTTAATCCTTAAGTATCAATTCATAGAGAGAGAGAGAGGGGAGAGAGAGGACTAAGTGAGATATAAGTGAGATGAACTAACAAAATAAGTGATAGACTGATAGAGAGTAAATTAGGGCAAAAGATAAGATGATGTTAGCCAAGCTTCTGTATAAATGAGTTTAAATATATTTTATCAATTCTTATTGTGAGAGAGAGACAGAGACAGAGACAGAGACAGAGAGAGAATATTTTAGATAGAACAGAAGATAAGATTTGATGCTAGTTAGAGCTAGATTAAAAGCTAAGATTACAAAGACTCATTAGGGACTGATTAAGATCGATCATGAGTGAAATCAAGAGAAAGAGACAAGATCCAACTAGGTAAAAATGAACATATATATAATGAATCAAAGGGGTGTAATTGTGTGATTTGAATGTTAATCCAAGTTAAAATTGTCATATATTTTTCTTTGCAGAATGCAAGTGTAGGATGTACCAAGAGAAAGAGAGATAATCACTTTCAATTGGAGGATGAATATACATCAATGTTCAAAAGAACTGTGGAAAGGGATGATGCAATAAGATAGATGACACAACAAGAAATAATGCAAGGGAAAAAAATGTGGACCTTTGGGTTGATGGGTGCATTTATCCACTCGATCCACTCACTCAAAGGCCACCACAATTTGAAGGTCTTACATCATTTGTAACGTTTGTTTGTGAAGGCAATGGAGGATTGTATGGATACAAATGCAGACTTGTCACAAAAGGATTAGCAGGGGTTCATCAAGCCTTGACAAATATGTAGACAAGATTACAAGGGAATATGCAATCTCTGATAGAAAATGATATATTATTGGCTGAGAAGGATAGGGACAACCATAGCCTACAACAAGCAATATCTGTCATTGAAGATGCTATATGTGCACTTGCAAAATATGGAGTTATAGTCAAGATTATGGACTTGGAGAAGGAGAATTAAAACATGAAGAGAAAGCTCACAAAAACTTTGGAGATTGGGCCCACTTTTAAAACCAAAGAAACATGATACTATTACCAAAGTCCTAAGCAAGAATATGGCAAAAAATGCATTGAAAATTTATAAATTTAGGGATATTAGTGAGTATAATACTTATGAATCGAGCATTGGATCCCAAAATCAATGAAAACTATCATTTATACTTTAGTGTGCAATCAGAGAATGAAATATTATGGCTTGCATTTGAAGTACCAAAGGAGGACCATAGAATACTTGATTTTTTTTAAAATGTCACTAATATACCCAGTGTTATTAGACAACAAAATAATGGAGCAATTTTACATGTTGAGGGGTTTGGGGACTATCAAGTTGAATGGCAGCTTGCAGGTGATTTAAAAACATTGAAATGAGGCACATGAGACTATGAAATCTTATGCTGATAACAAATGAAGGCATGTGGATTTTGAAGAAGAAGGATGGGTATTCTTGAAAGTCCCTAAGTCCCATGATGCTTCTCTTAAAGGTGGATATAATAATCTTGGTCATCACTATTATGGTCCATATCAAATCTCAAGAAAACTTGAAGATCCTGACTATCAACTATATTTGCCTTTAACACCACATCCGGCTACATTAAACCCCATAATCAACGCCTTGTATTCTGCCAAATTATTAGTAAAAATAGTGTCCTAAATATACTCCCATTTTCATAACAACCCGATGTCATGGATTTTTATGACCACATCAATGCTCGCATGTTTAGCAAGCCCTCTAGAAGCTTAGTCAAAATAAAAAGTATAGACCCAATCTTCATTGATAGACCACACCATATTGATAAGCTCACTTGTATTTATGATAATCAAAGAAAGCCAAGAGAGAGGATGTAGGACATGTATAATCTCTTCTTCCTTGCTAAACTCAATAGGAATAATCGTAAGAATCCTTTGATAGTAGTGGCAATAGACCTTAATATCCCACGTGAAAGATCCCGTCTTGCCACTCAATAATTTGATAACCTTTACTCCACCAGATCACTCAACCTTGGTAGTAACGCTGCTCTAAATATAGATGCTCAAGTTAAGGAATGATTATTTTCATCTGATAGTCTTGGTACCTAGTGTAAGTTAAAGTTGAATCATGAAGAACTTGCACAAGCACCAAGTCTAACATCAGCCCTTACACGTAGTAAGGCTTTACCTTATTAAAGTTAACTTTATTTTTAAACTCTACCCTCTACAAGTCTGCTAAAAGGGCTTGGAGCCATTCTTTCCTATATTTACAGACTTATATTGTCCATCCCATTTGGGTTCTAGTTTACTAGGATTTAGCTCACGATGAGCATCATAGTACAACACCAACAACTGACCCTTCATAAATTTATATTTCTTAGCGTGAAGGTCATGGAGCACTTTCATTCTCTCCTTTCCTACCTCTTGATGTAATAAAGCCTGCAATTGAATTTCATCAAGATGCACAAGAGAAATAAACATTTCTTCCAATGCTACTATCTCACCCAATGAATGATTGAGAACAAATCACATAGTGCGCAGATCTATTCACTACAAGATACAGGCCTTATACCGACATTCAAAGCAATGAAAATGTTCATAAAGAAAATTTCCCCCGTTATCGCAAAAAATGTCGGTATTAGTAACACCATAGAACAGTCACTAGCAGTGTCGCTATTTGCGTCACTATCAGCATTGCATTTGCAACAATGATAGAGATGCTTTGCAATGCTAATAGTGATGCGTGCAGTAAATTTGCAACGCTAATAGTGATGGTAACAGGGGAAAAAAAATTTCTACCACAAATAGCACTATGTGCTTTATTTGGGCCATACAAAAGAGTTTCAATAATGTGTACAATGCTCATCTAAATGAAGGCAAAGTGTACTTGAATCATAACACTGATACCTAAATAAATACAAGATCATGTAATGAAAGTGACATTACAATCATGGCAAGATACATAGTGCATAGAAAATGCCTACACAAATCACGTGACCAAAAAAGAAGAGTATATATGCTCCACGGATCCAAGGGCGAGCTATAATTCCTTGCCATTCAAAACCTCGTCCCGTCGCAAAGAAGCATCAAACAGATTCTGCAAAAAAAGAAATAACTACACATCAGTCCACCATACAATAATGCATTTTAATTAAAACTAGTAACTACAAACAAGAAAGATGAATGACTTACAGGGCCACCGCGTCCATAAAATCAATGATCAATGCAGTGAGATTGTGTCTCTTTGCATATCATGTCTTTAGGCCAGTGGGTTTGCAGTTTGTAATGGAGTGCTGCAAAGGAAAAAAAATACAACTGTTAGAAATACGATTGTCAGTACAAGGGATATTGCAAAAAAAAAAGGCAAGTAGAACAAAAGAAAAACTTACAAAGTCCTCCAGATATATCCTATGGCCGCTACTCCCAAGTTGATGGACCACTTCTGCCTCCAGTCGTGCCCTCGCCACCTCGAGTGCTGTCTCCAACGACGTAGAGAATCTGTAGCCTCCTCCCTAAGTCGGCGCCGGTCATCTATGTCTAGCCACTCGGGCTTTGAGGCCCCACTCTTAAGTGCTTTGCATGCGTCTGATCGTTTGTGTGACATGTACACCCATGCACTCCATCATCCAGCTTGTGGAAAACCTATTTGTTGCAGTAGGTACCGAAAACACCTCATACAAGGATGCTACTATGTAGTCCTTGCTCTCCTTCGGTATGTTCTTTCAATGATCCAAGACGTGTCAAAAAACTTGTTGGCATAACTCTCTCATATGAGCCATCACTCTCCTCCCCTCATCATTCATGATGATGGCTCATGTCCTATCATCTACAAGGTATCCATACCCCTCTGGGGTATGCCTAAGATGTGTCCTCTCCCACCTACGACCACGCTCCTGGGTATATCCAGGAGACCCCTGTACATCTAGTGTAGCTACAGGGGGTAGTATCTCTCGAAGTAGCACCCATAGGGGTGCCACCTACGAATGGTTGAACAAAAGTTGGAGTGACTGGAGTAGACGTCCGCATAGGTGTGAAAAATACCATAGGTGACTCAACTCCAGTAGAACAATGAGACGTAGACACTGCGTCAGTACCTCCACAACAACCACGAGCCACGCTCTCTCAAACTTCCATGAGAGCAAGGAGTAGCATCCGTATCCCAAGCTGACCATGGGCTCACTACATCCATGTCTCCGTAGCATCCCCCAGAACCACTCCCTCTGTCCAGCCCAAGTCTAGAGCGTCGACCTCATCTACTGGAAACTAAAGTATCAGAGCACACTAAAGTAGATCTAACAGAATAGCCTAATGGTGTCCGAGACAGCTCTTGGTCCACCATATCTCTGAATTGAGCCATCTAATCTGGAGACATACGCATGAAGATCTCCTGTAGCTCCTCATCGCTCACCCCTTGACTCATTGTGCTGATCTACATATCCACAAAGGTCACTTGCACAGACAACAATTGATGTTGGTATAATCAATATAAATCAAGCAAAGCATGGTCATATAAATCTTTAAAAAATGATCTTACTTAAAATGAATATCTTATGTATCCTTATAAGCAATTTGTCAACGAATTGAGTAGGTGGATGCTCCAAGTATGAAGTACCCTATGGTCCTATGTCAATCTCCTGACACAACTCCGCATACACTCGAAGGTTGATAGACATGTCACCAAAAAAAGGATGAGTCCATCTTGTTCTCAAAGAATTCTTGGACTCCTGTATTTCCATCATTGCTACCCAATTCTGGCTCCTCTACATGCTCCAAGATTTCGGTGGCCTCTACCCCTTACCATATCAACCCCTCTATTTGCATACTGTCCTTATCTATGCTCGGAACATCACTTTGATCATATCCTCTCACACTTCGGGGAGATGAAGGTATAACATGTTGAGAAATGTGCAATCACATCCACCATAGCCTCTTTTTCATGGGACAAACAAGGCAAAGAAACATGCAACAAATAAAGCCTTAGACTAGGCCATGTATGTACAGTTTACTAAAACCACGGTTGTTGAATACCATGGTACCTTTCCACCTATCTCCACCTACCAATACCACCTACTGTAAGCCTATAAAAGGAACTCATCCCCACACTCATTCTATCAGTCATTATCAATCAGTTGTATTTGCATTATACTTGAATAATACTATTTGTTCCTTCTTGTCAATGTTTTTGCCTCATTATGATTGTCTATTTGCTCATTACTGATCCTCCATAGCATGCATTCTCATTATTTTAACATGGTATCACAGCAGATTTTAAGTTAGTGAGTCATCAAGCCACTAATTGAGTCATTTCAGTTTGAATTTTTGGCTCCCTCCACTTTTCCTTGGATCTCTCACCTACCTCCATAGCTACCCACCTTTAATGGAGGACTCAAAGCTCCCAATCTAGGCCATTTCAGCTCGTGGTTTCTTTTAGGAAAATCTTCTCTGACTCAGGGCGTTCCTCCCAACCATCTCTGGTGCGCAGATCGGACGCAGGTAGCTCACGTAGTGAATTCCCAAAGGTCCCCAAGAACAAAGCACTCTACTTTTTAGCACAAAGACCAATGTAAAAACAAGCACGACATGAGACAAGAGACAAATTGGGTTGAATCTCCCCCATGCCTTGTGTGAGCGCTTCACAAAGCATGTATTTAATATATATTTTCAATCTTTTTGCTCAAAAATAGCCCAATTACAAAAATATGACAAGCTTTTAGCTTTTGAGTTTGCTTTCTACCAAAAATAGGAAAATAAAGCTAATGGACGGTGCCCAAAGAGTCTGGCATGCCCAATCTCAATGTCCAAATAAAAATAACATATCCAGGCGCATAAGCGCATACAAAATAATAATAAATAGTCGATGTCTCTATAGACATAATCAAAATATAGGCGTGGCGCCTATCAAAATATATCCAAAGGTCGGAAACCCGCTAGACTCCAATGCTTTCCTCCGCCACTGCTGCTATCTCTACACATCAACTGAAGCATTCACAATCGTTAGTAAAATAACACAATTAAACCGACAAAAGTGAATACCTAGCAGTCTTCAGCTACATAAATAAATCAGCTGGTTAGAAATAAATCCTAACCTTAATTTATTACGAGTGCGCACTCTAAACTCATAAACGTTTATTAATTTAATATGCATTTTGCGGAATCACCCGCTATGGAATCACCCATGTACACACTAAATTAATGAAACGCCCGAAAAGGACAGGCGTCCCCATCAACTTCTCGCACAAAGAATCCTCTTTGCGTATGAGCCCCGGTCATCTAGGTTTACGGAATCCACCGTAAAACCTCACGGAATCCACCGTGGAATATGCCTCCTGGCATCATACCCCCGGGGTGGGATAGCAATTGACCTCAATTGCTATTAGCTCAATGTGGAGCTAACAGAGTGGGGAAAGCATTTAGGTCTCTAGCGTGCATCCATTGCGCAGATCGGACGCAGGTAGCTCACGTAGTGAATTCCCAAAGGTCCCCAAGAACAAAGCACTCTACTTTTTAGCACAAAGACCAATGTAAAAACAAGCACGACATGAGACAAGAGACAAATTGGGTTGAATCTCCCCCATGCCTTGTGTGAGCGCTTCACAAAGCATGTATTTAATATATATTTTCAATCTTTTTGCTCAAAAATAGCCCAATTACAAAAATATGACAAGCTTTTAGCTTTTGAGTTTGCTTTCTACCAAAAATAGGAAAATAAAGCTAATGGACGGTGCCCAAAGAGTCTGGCATGCCCAATCTCAATGTCCAAATAAAAATAACATATCCAGGCGCATAAGCGCATACAAAATAATAATAAATAGTCGATGTCTCTATAGACATAATCAAAATATAGGCGTGGCGCCTATCAAAATATATCCAAAGGTCGGAAACCCGCTAGACTCCAATGCTTTCCTCCGCCACTGCTGCTATCTCTACACATCAACTGAAGCATTCACAATCGTTAGTAAAATAACACAATTAAACCGACAAAAGTGAATACCTAGCAGTCTTCAGCTACATAAATAAATCAGCTGGTTAGAAATAAATCCTAACCTTAATTTATTACGAGTGCGCACTCTAAACTCATAAACGTTTATTAATTTAATATGCATTTTGCGGAATCACCCGCTATGGAATCACCCATGTACACACTAAATTAATGAAACGCCCGAAAAGGACAGGCGTCCCCATCAACTTCTCGCACAAAGAATCCTCTTTGCGTATGAGCCCCGGTCATCTAAGTTTACGGAATCCACCGTAAAACCTCACGGAATCCACCGTGGAATATGCCTCCTGGCATCAATCTCAAAGCTTGACATTTTCACCTTTCCTCTCTAGCATTGTGTGAAAACTTAGTCGCTGTCTGTTTGCGCCTGCAGTCCATTTGTACACACTGGGCAGTTTGTACGTACAACATTGCTGACGATTCATATGGGGCTTTTGAAGCCTACTAGCTAATCTACTTTGCCATTAAATCTCTTGCATTATAATCACCTGTACATGCTGCAATTATAAAAAAATCAGTCTCCTGCCAAAACCCTAAAGAGTGCAACCATAGCCATCAACCTCAAAGCTCAATTTTCCTATTTTCTTTGGCTCAATATTGTCACTAACCCTCTGATCTACTACAATACTGATTTTCCCAACTAAGTTACCACTTTGAATCAGCAAGAAGAAGATTCAATCATCAAGTGCCAACTATATTTGTATCTCTTAATACTAGTGTTGATTAACACATTCAAATTCAACACTTCCACAAGACTATTCTAAGTTCCTTTTTGCAAACTCCAGCATCAAATCAAGGAGGGGAAGACTAAGACTTGCAAGATCTTGAAGATTCCAACCTCAAGGGCATCGTAGTCACTAAATCACCTAGTATCTCTTAATACTAATCACCTAGTGCTTCTTAGCACTTGTGCTCAATTGAAATTTAAAGTGTTTGGAGGTCATTTGCTACTGATCTTGCAAATCTCAAAATGGAAAAGGACTCACCGACATCCCGATTCAATGGTGTTGGATTCCATACATGGAAAACAAGGATCAAACTGATCCTAATGAAGAAAGGCTTGTGGTCAATCACAAGTGGTCAAGAGAAGAAACAAAGGGAAGCTACACTTTTAGGTGTATGGGATAAAAATGATGATAAGGCTCAAGCTATTATCAATCTCGAACTTGATGGCAGCTACATTGATCATGTTAATGATTGTGAAACCTCTTATGTGACATGGGATCGATTAGAAACCTTATTTGGAGCTCATTCCAAATCCTCAAAAGATGGTTTACTAATTGAATTTTTTAGGCTTGACATGCAAAATAATACCTCACTTGCAACTCATTTGAATTATATGGAAAGCTTGTTGACAGAACTTGCAGGAATCAACTTAAAAATGGATGAAGACATTTGCATTGGAGTGCTTCTCAAAAGTTTTCCACCTGAGTTGGATAATGTGTCTACCACATTAATCAACATGCCAAAGCCGAAACTTGTGGACATCAAAGCCTCTCTCCTGGAAGAGGAAAATAAGATCAAGAACAAAGGAGAAACAAGCATCCCAAGAGGAGACCAACAACTCCTCTATGTGAAAGGGAAGAAGAGCATAGTCTGTGACTTTTGTAAGAAATCTAGGGGCATATTGTGAAATTTCGCTATGCTAAGAAAAAATATCAAAGAGCATAGCTTGCTATTGTCAAAGAAGATGAAGACAACATTGAAGAAGAAGGAGAAGAAGAACCCCAAGATCAAAAGGATAAAACTCACCAATCCCTCTTTTGTAGCTCATTTTTTGATGATAGAATTTTTTAGTTTAACATGTGGACTTGCCTTATGTTCCCACCATAAGCTCCTAAACTCCTCATGTAGCCTCTGCACATTACAACCTCTACACACTTAGTGAGGCCTCGTAATAGCCTCTAGCTTTGTATGGTTGTTTTTTTGTTTCTTCCATGTCTACACTTAGCAAGGTTCTACTCACGATAGCCTCTGTATACTCAATGTCTTTTCTGGTTGTGATTGAGAAGGGGTGTTGAGAAATGTGCAATCACACCCACCATAGCCTCTTTGTATGGGACAAACAAGACAAAGAAACATGCAACAAATAAAGCCTTAGACTAGGCCATGTATGCACGGTTTATTAAAACCACGATTGTTGAATACCATGGTCCCTTTCCACCTATCTCCACCTACCAATACCACCTATTGTAAGCCTATAAAAGGCACTCATCCTCACACTCATTCTATTAGTAATTATCAATTAGTTGTATTTGCATTAGGCTTGAATAATATTAGTTGTTCCTTCTTGTCAATGCTTCTGCCTCATTATGATTGTGTATTTGCTCATTAGTGATCCTCCATAGCATGCATTCTCATTATTTAAACATAACATACCACCATTGAGGTTGTCGGGGGTTTGGATAGAAAATTACATGTTCAAAATCATGTACAAGAGAGATTTAACTTTTGTGACATGTACCATGTCATAATAAAATTTTAAAAAACATGAGTTTATGCACCTATTCACAATGGGCCGGCAACAAAAACGTGTTGTGCAAATCTGTCCATCTTTTTTTAGAATTTATTTTTGAGAAATCCAGATGGACCTCGTCGAACTGTTGCTCCAGCTCCTTCAAGTACCACTTTGAACCACTGCACATCAAATAGGATCATGAAGAAGCTATGGTAATCCATTGTGATAATGCTTTGCAAGTTCCCAAAATACTCCATCTCATCTATAATTGTGTTTGGATCTGTTGCTCGTCGTCAGCTCTCTTGCTCGAACTTTGCCATGATACCACAATCTATTGTGGAGCACATTTTGTTGATACGCTCCACGTGGAAATGTCGTCTGCGCGACCACGCCGCACTATATATTTTGTATTGTACATTGAAACACTCAATTATTTGTCTCATATAAAATATAGACACGACAAAACCTAAACACAGCATCACCTTTGGACTACATCTCCTCAAGAATTCCCACTTAATTAGTTGTTGCATATAAAATATAGGTATGACAAATCCTAAACATGTCGTCACCTTTGGACTACATTCCCTCGAGAATTTCCACTCCTCGGTTGAGACCTTCGTCCCTTCGCGAGATGCTACAGTCAAAGCTCCATGCAATCATCGTGTTGACATAAACCACGGCATCTCCTCCATGCCCTTGGGATATCGAATTGGTCGATGGCATGTACTACGTCAAAATTCAAATGGCGCTTCTTCCTGATCTTTCCTAGCTTGCTCGTACCTAGCGAGCCATGTTTCCATGGAGGCATGGTGCAATATACAAAAGCGATTCATTTTCTCCTCCATTGCAGTATTCATTCTTTTTTCTACCCCATTTCCAACCACCACATCTTCGGTCAGTCTATCATCATCCTTCAGCGACCATAGCATATTGTTGTTTGAATCCACCATTGGTAGACACTGTGAAATATGCACTAACGCCTCAAACATCAACCAACCATTAGCCATGCTACCTTCTGGTCGAGCTCATTGTCGCACAAAGCCTTTTAGGGTTTTCATGAAGCTCTCTAAGAAGAATATCCATCGCTTTTAGATAGGTCCAACAATCTCCACTTCATCTTCATCTGCAAGATGCACAAGAAGGTGGATTTGTATCATGAGCATGCTGGTGGGCATGTATTTCTCAAAGAGACAAATCCTCTCCACTGCTCTCTGCCTTGCAAATTCAATAGAGGATGTCTTAATCTCCTTCTGTGAGATCCATTGCACTAAAGTTGACAACCTGTAAATCGCCCTGTGTATTTCTGGAGGAAGGCATCTTGTGATCGCGGTCAATAGTACAAACTGCCACAAACGAGGAAGCATTATGAACAATGACTACACTCCAAATAGCAAAATACATAGGCCACTTACAATCCATTCGTAGCACAAACCTGACATATCTTATGCCAATCATGGGATTTTAGCCCTGATAATTGGTCGTCTTTAGAAAATGCGAACCTGAGAGAACACATCATACATGTCAAAGTGCAGATAGACTCGATAATTTTCTTCACAATGTGCTCTTCTTTAGTGGAAAAAACCCAAGGAGCCCAAGGTAGCTATAAGCGACCATCATCAGCACTCGACTGCAGCCTTTGATTGTAGCCAAAGTGCCTCCATCCTACCTACCTCCTTCAAATCCATTCGTGCCCCTATAGTGTCTCTCTTTCCTGTGATGTGGTCCCATAGTAAGCTGCCCACGTTCTTGAAAATATGCATGGGATTCAACAAGTGGTTGATCTATAAGTGGGTCCAATATGGCAACTCGTAGAAAACTGAGAACCTCCACATTCTATTTGGATATGACTCCGTGTGGACGATTTTCAGCTCGTACCAGCTTTGGGCATTCATATGTGTTGGAGGTCATCCAAGAAAACCTTCCCTGAGTTCATGACCCTCTGGCAAGAAAGCGACGTGTCTTTGATATACCATCTTCTTCATGGTTCGTGACCTTCGGGAGTCTAACTATGGCCCACACAATGGACATGTATGATAACCTGAGGTAACCAGACCTATCCCAACACCTCTATCTAGTGAATACAAACTTGAACGAGCTATGATAGATATTACCAACAAGAATGGAAGATTACTTACCTGAGTACTCCTCAAATCCCGAAAATTCATGCACGGTCCACATGAGAATGACTCGAATATTGACGGACCGTTGACCATCACACTTGCTCATATCTTCCACGATGACCCCCTCCTCCCACAAAATCTTAAGCTCATCGACTAATGGACGAAGATACACGTCCATAGTTTTGACTTTGTAGCGGCTGGGAACGAGCAAGCTAAGGATGAGATGTCCTTTCTTCGTAGAAAGCCATGGAGGGATGTTGTAGTTGACAAGGACTATAGGCCACACACTGTAAGAAGTTGAGCGCAGATCGAATGGATTCACGCCATCCATAGCAAGACCAAGCCGAAGATTCCTTGGCTCTCGGGAAAAGCCTAGAAAGATAGAGTCAATGTGGCTCCATATGCTTGAATCCGCTGATATTCGTTGAACTCATCTATGGATCTATTCTGCGCATGCCACATTCTCAAGTTCGCCATACTGGACGTACGAAACATGTGGCTTATGCGGGAGATAAGCGAACAGTTTCTAAGAACTTTTTGAGGGATGGTTTTCCCTTGCAAGTCCTGTCGATAGATGTGAACAATACACTTTGGACATGTCTCCATATTCTTGTATTCTCCTCAAAACAATATGAAATCATTGATACATGCATAGATGTTGTTGTAGTCCATGCCAAGCTTTTGTCAAACATGTTGCACATCATCACAAGACTTTGGCATGGTATTTGTAAGTGGTAATATATGATACTTGAGTAACCTGAAAAAAAATCATAAAACACCTTAATGTTTTTTATGATAGTGCTGAAAAGAAATCAACAAAGCATACGTACAAGGTACCTGAATAACTCGGTCACACTCACATTGCTCCACCTGTATTTTTCTTGCACACTTAGGAGTGCAAGCAGTGTCTTCAGGTGAGATACTTGGTACCCATCATATAATGGTATGAATGCTTCCTCTCTAAGCGGATCAAATGTCTCGACATCCATGGGCATCAATGCATCGATCATTGGCTCCATCTTAGGCTCCAAGATTGTAGAAAATTCTAGAAGGCTGCTTGTATCCTCTGGTATTGATGGTATAGATTGGGTAGTACCTTCCAAGTGGTGGATTGACTCAGCACTCCATCCATCACATGGCCACAAACTCTTCTAACTGGCTGCAAAGGGTGCACTCCTCCTTGGGACGAGATGTCACCTCCCTGGATAGAAAATTTACGAACCACACCTAATGTTTTTGTATATGATATTCACTTAGTTTGCAAATACAAATGCATGATTGATATACACTTTTCTTACCGTTTGCTCAAAATCTGAGATCGCCTAATCAATGATCTTTGATTGAAACTCACCAAAGCGTCGTACGTGTTCTATAACAATCGACATTTTCATCTAATTGCCAACTTATATTGAGAGCAAGGACATAGGACGACAAGCTGATTAAGATATGCCTCATGATCTTGAACATCACGACCTTCATCGTTTTCCATTTGGTCTACGTTACGACAAAAAATTTATTTTTGTTATCATTCTTTTTTTCTTTCTTAAATTGTTTGAGAAGGGATTTCTTCTCTTGTAACTCAACAAAATTAACGTATGTAAAGTCTCCATCCACCCACAAATCAACATATATCGGAGTCTAGTGGTATTTCACTGGACCTCGCCACCACCACCACTACTACTACAAACAAGAAAAGAAGAAGTTAAAGAGCAAGATCTTACCCTCTCTTTTTTTTTAATACATTCATTCTCTTCTCTCCCTCCATCTCTCTCTTTCTCTCTTTCTTTATTATGTTGTATGTTTATTCCCTCTCTCTCGTTCCTTCTTTCTTTTTCTCTTCCTCTCCCTCTCTCATTTCCTTTAACAAAACATCTCTCTCACTCACTCACTCACTCACTCACTCACACACACACACACTCTCTCTCTCTCTCTCTCTCTCTCTCTCTCTCTCTTCTACTACTACTACTACTACTACTACTACTACAAATAAGACTACCACTACTACCACTACCACTACCACTACCACTACCACTACCACTACCACTACCACTACCACTACCACTACCACTACCACTACCACTACCACTACCACGACCACGACCACTACCACTACCACTACCACTACCACTACCACTAACACTACCACGACCACGACCACTACCACGACCACGACCATGACTACGACCATGACCACGACCACGACCACGATAACAAAAACAAACAAGAAAAGAAGAAATTAAGCAACGACTATCACAACAACAAAAAATAAGAAAAGAAAAAATTAAACAACTACTACTACCACTACCACTATCCCTACCCCTACCCCTACCCCTACCACTGTTGATGCTACTGCTACCACTACCACTATCCCTACCCCTACCACTGTTGCTGCTACTACTACTGCTACTGCTACTGCTACTACTACTGCTACTGCTACTGCTACTGCTACTGCTACTGCTACTGCTACTGCTACTGCTACTGCTACTGCTACTGCTACTGCTACTGCTACTGCTACTGCTACTGCTACTGCTACTGCTACTGCTACTGCTACTGCTACTGCTACTGCTACTGCTACTGCTACTGCTACTGCTACTGCTACTGCTACTGCTACTGCTACTGCTACTACTGCTGCTACTGCTACTCCTACTGCCACCGCCGTTATCACTGCTCCTGCTACTGCTCTTGCTACTACTATTGCTATTACTATGACTACCACAACAACAACAAATAAGAGAAGAAGAAGAAGAAGAGGAAGAACAACAACAACTACTACTACTACTACTACAAACAAGAAAATAAGAAATTAAAGAACTACTACTACTACTACCACCACCACTACTACTACCACTACAAACAAGAGAATAAGAAATTAAATTACTACTACTACTACTACTACAATCAAGAAAGGAAGAAATTAAAGAACATGAACGTACCCTCTCTTTGTTTTTTATTCATTCATTCTCCTCTCTCCCTCCCTCCCTCTCTCTTTCTCTCTTTCTCTATTATGTTTAATATTTTTTCCCCCTCTCTCTCTCTCATTCCTTCTTTCTTTTTCTCTCTTCCTCTCCCTCTCTCATTTTCTCTCTTTCTCTCTCAATACACATGATTTTTAACAAAAACAAACAAAAAAAAGGAGAAAAAACAAAAACAAAGCAAGAGGAAACAATGCACTCACCACAAAGGCCCGAGGATGGATTCGGTAGCTCCTCTTTGCGACGAGGCTCCTCTTTGCCCTCCATACACTTCCTCCTCTTATTTGCAAACGGCGGTGGCGGCGGCGGTGAGAAGCTCTCCTTCTCCCTCTTTCTCTCTTTCTCTCCCTCTCCCTCTCAAACGCAAGATGCAGTTTTCTCTCCCTTTTTCTCCCTCTTTCGTTTGTTTGCACAAAATGACATGCTCGGGTTTCAGTCCGCTTTTTTTCACCTGAGTGTAGTCGCTTTTTGTGTCGCATTTGCGATGCAAATAGTGATGCCGCTAATTTGCATCGAAAATGGCCGTCACTATACTTCTGTATCCTTGTAGTGATTTCTAATGGTAAAACACACTCTTTCCCATGTACCAACTTGAATGGGATGTGGCATGTAGCTATCTTGAATGTTGTATTGTAAGCCCAAACCACCACATACAATTTCTTATCCCAATCTTTCTTACTTTCAGATACTGTCTTGGATAAAATCCCTACAAGCTATTTATTCATACTCTCAACTTGACCATTTACTTGAGGATTTTATGGGTTGGTTTTATTGTGTTTAATCTTCAAAACTTCTGTCAGGGCTACTATGACCTTATTCAAGAAGTGTGTCCCTTGATCAAACACTATCTCCTTAGGTGGACTAAAACGAAAAACAATCTACTCCGTAATAAAACTTATCGTTTCCTTAGTGTTATCCTTCATCATTTCTTGAGCTTCAGACCACTTTGTAAAGTAGTCCATTGTTACAATAATATAACACTTCCACATAGTCGATGAAGGGTATATTGGTCCCACAAAATTGATACCCCATTTTTTGAAGGGTAATGTAACTAAAATAGGGTTTAGCAACTGCTTACAATTCTCCTTGGCATCGTGTCTTTGGCAAATAACATAACACTAACATGACTGAAAGCATCCTAAAATATTGATGGCTACCAATATCTAGAACAGAGAGCTTTCTGGGCAATAAGCCATTCAACAAAATGTCCCCCACATGCTAAATCATGGCATTTCTCAAGAATAAATGATACCTCCTCATGTACTACACATCAGCGATAAATCTCATTCACTCCTTTTTGATACCAAATACCTACTATAATTGAAAAGTGTAGGGCTTGGTGCTTAATCTTTCTCTTCTCAGACTTTGATAGAGTAGCCCTAAATCCCCTTGTAGATAGATAATGTGTTATAGCTTCATACCAAGAAGAAACGGAAGTTGTATCAATTTTGAATAAACCTTCAATGTCACTTCCTTTAGCCAGAATTTCCTTTGGCTCTCCAAAATCCACAAGACATTCCACAATACATTGTAGCATTGGTGGCTTAATCCTAATCTCATGATCAAACTCTTGCAAAGTGATTAACCACTTTGCTAAATGATCAGGCAGCTGAAACTTATTCATCAACATTCTAAAATCCTCCGTCTTTGTAAAAAATACCACCCTCTGATAGAGAATATAGTGCCTAAATTTCTTTGTTGTGAAAACCACTCCAAGCATTAGGGGGAAAAACCTCACAAATGGGCCTTTTAGCCTCCCCCTCTCTCCTCCTTAAAACAAGGAAAAGAGGAGAGAAAAATTATGAAATAATCCTCTTCTCTATCCACTTTTCCAATCTTGTTTTGCCTTTTTTATATTATCTACAAAGATATACTCAAATTCTTTCTCTCTCCTCATTCAAGAAGTCTTTTTCAACCAAATTTTATATTAAAAAAGGAGTTAGTTACACGAGTGTGGTGCTTCATTTTCAATATAAAATTATTAGTAGATACGAGGTAATTGATTTTTAATCGAGAACAAGGAAAATGAAATTTCAAATGTTCATTTTAAGATATTTTAAAGATTTTTATATTCTATATTTTGGTCAAAAAACAAACCAAATGGTCAAATATCGTGTTTTTTGGAAATGTTTTTGAGGTAAAATAGAAATGTCTAAAATATGGAAAGTCTTGGACATTCCTACTCTCTAAGCTATTTTTTCCCATATCTATATTCTCTCATGGCTCTATTGTTACCTCTTCTCTCTATTTATGCAATCTTCATTAACAAAGTGAATTACTTGCACCCTCCTTTCCCTTGGCACCTTTGTGTGCCTCTCTTTGCATCTCCACTCTACCTCCTGTGACAACCAAGGAGTCACTGACTACATTGACTTATTGAATGTCACACACGTGTATAGCTGTATTCAGCTAATGTTGGTCACACTCATAAAGATAGACTGATTGAAGAGTAATGGGAGCTTGATATTCTAACACTCCCCCTCAAGCTCAAACCATCTAATAAACTCCAAGTAGCTGTCTGAAGTATATGAACTTTTCTTTACCAAGAGACTTGGTAAATATATTGCTACCTAGTCTTTAGTCTTCACATGAATCAAGTCAATCTGGCCTGTAAGAATCATTTCTCTAATGAAATGGTAGTGAACCTCAATGTGTTTGGACCTAACATGGTAGACTAGCTAGCCAACATAACACTGTTGAGGTTATCACAATGCAATCTCACTCTACTTTCCAATTGTATTCCCAAGTCTTTCAGCAATTTCATCAACCAAACTGCTTCGCAAGCGGCTAAGGCAGCTCCTCTATACTTAGCTTATGTACTAGACAATGCAAGAGTAGGCTATTTCTTACTCTACCAACTGATCATACTGCTGCCCAATCCAAATGCATTGTAACATGCCATAGGAACCCCCTTGTAATCTATATATATATATATATATATATATATCATTAGTACAAATTTTTTTACTCCCCCTCTCTCCCGACCGACAGTACATCGGGGGGGGGGGGGGGGGGGGGGGGGGAGAGAGTAGGAGTGGTGGTGATAGGGGGGGAGGCAATCAACCTTCAGGTGGGAGGGGTGGCCATGCCACCTACCTCCTCCCCTCCCCTATATAAGGGGATGCTTCTCCCCTCCCCTAGCGGTAGATACAGAAGCTACACCCCCCCTTCCATACATCGCCACACCCCCCCATTAGCTACGTAGGGCCTCAAATTGAAGGTTGTTCCCCCCTCTGTCCACAATGACAGCAACCCCCCCTAGTATTTTGACCATAGCCTGCACCCCCCTGATTGCCAGTACGCTGCGAGTTTCCCCCCTAGGGCTCTCGACCGTAGTCACCCCCTATTTACTAACGTTGTGGGACCCTCCCTGGGCCCTCCAAACAAAGCCGCCTCCCCCCTGACTACCATCCAGTTTGGCCCATAAGGAGAGAAGGAGAAGGAGAGAATAAAAAGGAGAGGGAGAGAGAAGAGGAGGAGAGGAAGAGAAGGGGAAGGAGAGAAGAGAAAGTAGGAGTGAGAGAGAGAAGAGGAGGAAGAGGGAGAGAAGGAGAAGGAGAGAAGAGAAAGAAGGAGGGAGAGAGAGAAGAGGAGGGAGAGGGAGAGAGAAGGAGAAGGAGAAGGAGAGAAGGAGTGGGAGAGAGAAGGGAAGAAGTGAGAGAGAAAGAGTGAGGAGAGAGAAGAAGGAGTGGGGAAGAGAAGGGAAGAAGAGGAAGGAGTGGGAGAGAGAAGAGAATAAGAGGGAGAGAAGGAGAATGAGGGAAGAGAAGGAGAGAGGAGAGAAGTAGAAGAAGGAGGAAAAAGAAAGGGGTAGAAGAGAGGAGAGGAGAAGGAGAAGGAGAAGGAGAGAGGTAGAGGAAGAAGAAGAAGAGGTAGAAGGAAAGAGGAGAGAAGTAGAAGAAGAAGAAGAAGAAGAAGAAGAAGAAGAAGAAGAGTAGAAGGAGAAAGAAGAGAAGAGGAAGAGAAAGAGAGGGGAGGAGAAGAAGGAGAAAAGAAGTGGGAGAGGGAGAAGGAGAAGAAGAGAAGGAGAGAGAGAGAGAGAGAGAGAGAGAGAGAGAGAGAGAGAGAGAGTAGGAGAATAAGAGAAAAGAATAAGAAGAGGAAGAGGAGAGGAAGAGAAGAAGGAGAGGAGGAGAAAAATAAGAAGAAGAGAGAGAGAGAAAACGAAGGAGAGGGAGTGAGAGTTGGTGAGTAACTGCAAGGAGCCACACTCAAACCACCCTCTCAGCGAAGAACCCAATCCAGCGATTTTTTTCCTACCCGAACCTGTCGACCCAAAACCGTTAAGGTCTGGACTATCCAATCTCTACGAGGCGAATGGCTCCCAAGAAGAAAGTCGCGGGAAACGTAGGAGCCAAAGCCACCGATAATGCTAGAGAGGTGAGTGGAGCGACCAACGCAGCAAACACAAATCAAGCCCAGGTTCTAAGCTTTAAAATTAATTCAGTATTATTTCTCGTAGAAGAGATGAAAGGGTTGGTGACATGCATAAAACAAGAACAAGTCTTAGTGTTCTGTTTACTCTAAGTACTAAGTTGCATGCGTGAAATGGTAGAGTTTGGAATTCGCATAAGATTATATGCATGAAATGATAGCTTTTACACACATAAAATGATAAGGTTATCGTCTTACCTCACATAAAATGATAGCTTTTTAACCTGTTCAATGCATGAATAGTCATTTAGAATTCATGTTTCGCAATCATGGTTAAAAAAAACACATGAAATGTTAGTTTCTGTTCATGAGATACACTTGCACCGTTGGACAAAACCCTAGACTTTCACATACAAGCCTGGAGGGAGAGGCAGGAATAGTTACCTCCAACTGTCTGCCTGGCCCTATCCAAGGGGGTTATTAGCCCCGTCGGGTATATGGACCTAACCCACCGTGAGAGGTTTCTCCGTGGCTGCTACTTAGAGCGGGAGGATGCTTGGATGCCAGGGGAGGCTCTATCTGTAAATCCCTTGCCTCCGGATCCCGCACAAGAGGCCGACGTGACTCGAGATGGGATCTCGAGGCCCATGTACACTACAAAATATAGGCCTTATACTGATGTTAAAAGCGATGAAAATGTAAATAACAAAATTTGCCCCCGTCATCGCAAAAAGCATCGTTATTGGCAACGCCATAGAATAGTCGGTATCAGCGTCACTATTAGCATCGGTATTGACATCGCGAGCATTAAATTTGCGACGCTAATAGCGACGGTAAGAGGAAAAAAAAATTTGTGGCAGGACAGCTTGTGCTTTATTTGAGCCATACAAAATAGTTTATACACTGTATATAATGCTCGTGCAAACAAAAACAAAGTATACTGAAATCATAACACTAATACATGAAATAAATACATGATCGGATAATAAGTGATTGGTACAATCATGACAAGATATCACTAATACATAGAAAATGTCTACACAGATCAGGCGACCAAAAAAAATAAAGGTGTGTGAGCTCCAGGGAGAGCTACATATCCTCACCATCCGAAAGCTCGTCCCACTGCAAAGGAGCATCGAACGGACTCTGCAAAAAAAAGAAATAACAACACATCAGTCCATCATACAATAATGCATTCTAATTAAACATGGTAACTACAAATAAGAAAGATGAGTGACTTACAGGGCCGCCGCGTCTATACAATCGGTCAATCAATGAAGTGAGACCGTGCCTCTCTGCATATCGAGTCTCAAGGCCGGTCGGATCGCGATTTGTAATGGAGTGCTGCAAAGAAAATAAAATGCTAACTGTTAGAAACATGATTGTCAGTACAAAGGATATTACAAAAAAATAAACAAGCAAAACAAAAGAAAAACTTACAAAGTCCTCCAAATATGTCCTATGGCCGCTACTCCCAAGATGATGGACCACTCCAGCCTCAAGTCATGCCCTCACCGCCTCATGCTGCTGACTCCAACTTCCTGGAGAATCTGTAGCCTCCTCCCTCAGTCGGCGCTAGTCATCTGTGTCTAACCACTTGAGCTTTTCAGCCCCACTCTTGATTGCCTTGCATGCATCGGATCGTCTATGTGACATATATGCATGCATGCAATCCATCATCTAGCCCATAGAAAATCTATCTACTAAGGCTCGAACTAGAAACTCCTCATGCAAGGATGCTACTCTGTAGTCCTTTCTCCCCTCGGTATATTCTTCCAATTATCTAAGACGTTGTGCCGAAAAACTTGTTGCCACAACTCTCTCATGTGAGCCATCACCCTCCTCCCCTCATCATTCATGATAATGGCTCCTAACTTATCATCGACTAGATATGCATATCCCCCTGGGGTATGCCTAAGATGGGTCCTCTCCCATATGTGTCCACGCTCCTGGGCATATCCAAGAGACCCCTGTGCATCCGGTGTACCGACCGGGGTAATATTTGTTGGAGTGGCACCCATAGGAGTGCCACCTACTGACGGCTGAGCAAAAGCCGAAGTAACTAGAGTAGACGTCCCCACAGGTGTGACAAATCTTGGAGGTGATGCAACTCTAGCTAAACGAAGAGATGGAGATACCACGTTCGTACTTCCACAACATCCACCTGAGCCTGAGCCACGCTCCTTAGAACCACCACGAGAGCGAGGAGTCGACCCTGTATCTCATGTCGATAGCGGGCTCATTGCCTCCATATCTCTGCAGCATCCCCTTGACCCTGAAGCACTCCCTCCCTCTGGCCCAAGTTTGGAACGTCGAGCTCGTCTGCTCGAAGCTGAAGCATCCAATCGCCCTAAAGTAGATCTAGCAAAGCGCCTTGATGAAGGCCGAGAGAGCTCCTAGTCTGCCATGTCTCTGAATCTTGCAATCTGGTCTGGAGACATGCACACGAAGATATCATGTAACTCCTCATCGCTCGTCCCTCAACTCATCCTGAAAATGTCATCTACACAGACAAAAAATGATGTTAGAATAATCAATTTAAATCTTATAAAGCACAGTAATATAAATCCTAAAAAAAAGATCTCACTTAAAGTACATATCTTATGTACCCTTATAAGCAATTGGTCAACGAATTGAGTAAGTGGATGCTCCAAGTATGAAGTATCCTATGATCACATGTCAATCTCCTGACACAACTCCACATACATTAGAAGGTCGATAGACATGTCACCATAAAAGGATGAGTCCACCTCATTCTCAAAGATTTCTTGGACTCCTGTATTTCCATTATTATTAGTCGATGCTGGCTCCAAGCTTTCGGTGGCCTCCACCCCTTGCAATATTGACCCCTCTATTTGCGTATTGTCTTCATCTATGCTTAGAACATCACTTTGATCACATACTCTCGCACTTCGGGGAGTTGAAGGTATAACATGTCACCATCGAGGTTATTGGGGGTTTGGATAGAAGATTACATGTTCACAAGCACGTACAAGAGAGTTTAAACCATTGTGACATGTACCATGTCGTAATACAATTAATAAACAAATGAGTCCATGCACATGTTCACAATGGGCCGACAACACAAAGGTGTCACGCAAATCCATCCATTTTTTTTCTAAATCTATTTCGAGGAATCCAAATGGACCTCGTCAAACTATTGCTCTAGCTCCTCCAAGTACCACTTTGAACCACTGCACATCGAATAGTATCATGGAGAAGCTACGGTAATCCACGGTAACAATACTTTGCAAGTTTCCAAAATACTCCATCTCATCTACAACCGTGTTTGGATCCATTGCTCGTCGCCGGATCTCTTGCTCGAACCTTGCCATGATACCGCAGTCTATTGTGGAGCGCATTTTATCAATACGCTCCATGCGAAAAAGCTATCTGCACGACCATGTTGCACTATATATTTTGTATTGTACATTGAAACACTCAAATTAGATGTCGCATATAAAATATAGATACGAAAAATCCTAAACACCTCATCACCTTTGGACTACATCCCCTCGAGAATTCCCACTCCTCCATTGAGACCTCTGTCCCTTCGCGAGACGCAGCGGTCAAAGCTCCATGCAACCATCGCATTGACATGAACTGCGGCAACTCCTCCATGCCCTCAGGATATTGAATCGGTCAATGACGCGTACTACATCGGAATTCAGATCGCGCTTCCTCTCGATCTTGCCTAGCGATCTGGCACTTGGCGAGCCACGACTCCATAGAGGCATGGTGCAACATACAAAAGCGATTCACCTTCTCCTCCATTGAGGCATCCATTCTTTTTTCTACCCCATTTTCAACCACCACATCTCCAATCAGTCTATCATCATCCTTCAGCGACCATAGCATTTCGTTGTCTGGATCCACCATTGGTAGCCATTGTGAAATATGCACTAGCGCCTCAGACACCAACCAACCTTTAGCCATGCTACCTTCTGGCCAACCTCGTTGTCACACAAATCCTTTCAGGATTTTCATGAAGCACTCCAAGAAGAACATCCATCGCGTATGGACAGGTCCAGCAATCTCCACTTCATCTACAAGATGCACAAGAAGGTGGATTTGTATTGTGAGCATGCTGGTGGGCAGGTATTTCTTAAAGAGACAGACCGTCTCCACTGCTCCCCGCCTCGCGGATTCAATAGAGGACGTCTTAATCTCCTTCTATGATATCCATTGCACCAAAGTCGACAACCTATAAATGGCCCTACGTATTTCTGGAGTAAGACATCCTGCGATCGCGATCGGTAGTACAAACTGCCACAGACGAGAAAGCATTATGAATAATGGCTACACTCCAAATAGCAAAATGTGCACGCCAATTACAATCCATTCCTAGTACAAACCTGACATATCTTATGCCAGTCATGGGATTTTAGCCCTGATAATTGGTCGTCTTTAGAAAATGCAAAACTGAGAGAACACATCATACCCATCAGAGTGTGGATAGACTTGACTACTTGCTTCACAATGCGCTCTTCTTTAGTAGACAAAACCCAAGGAGTGAGAGGTAGCTGCACATGACTGCGGCCAAAGCGCCTCCATCTTACCTACCTCCTTCAAATCCATTCATGCCCCTATAGTGTCTCTCTTTCCTGTGATGTGGTCCCATAGCAAGCTGCCCACATTTTTGAAAATATGCATGGGATCTAACAAGTGGTTGACCTGTAAGTGAGTCCAATATGGAAACTCGTAGAAAACTGAGAACCTTCGCATTCCGTTTGGATGTGACTCCGGGTGGACCATTTTCAGCTCGTACTAGCTCGTGGCGTTCATAGGTGTTGGAGGTCATCCAAGAAAACCTTCATTGAGTTCATGATCCTTTGACAAGAAAGCAATGTGTCCTTGATGTACCATTTTCTTCATGGTTCGTGACCTTCGGGAGTCTAACTGTGGCCTGCACAATGGACATGCATGATAACATGAGGTAACCAGACCTGTTCCAACACCACAACCCAGTTAATACAAGATTAGACAAGATAAAATATAGATATTACCAATGAGAATGGAGGCCTGTTCACCTGAGCACTCTCCAAATCTCGAAAAGTCATGGATCATCTACATGAGAATGGCTCGAATATTGGCAGACCGCTAACCATCACACTTGCTCATATCTTGCATGGTGACTGCCTCCTCCCACAAAATCTTAAGTTCATCGACTAATGGATGAAGATACACGTCCATATTTTTGACTTTGTAGCAGTTGGGAACGTGTAAGATAAGGATGAGATGTCCTTTCTTCGTAGAAAGCCATGGAGGGATATTGTAGTTGACAAGGACTATAGACTACACGCTATAAGAAGTTGAGCGCAGACCGAATGGGTTCACACCATCCATTGCAAGACCAAGCCGAAGATTCCTTGGCTCTTGGGCAAATCCTGGGAAGGTATTGTCAATGTGGCTCCATGCGCGTGAATCTGCTGATATTCGTTGAACTCCATCCATGGACCTATTCTGCGCATGCCACATTGTCTAGCTTGCCATGTCAGACATACGAAACATGTGGTTTATGCGGGGGATAAGCGGAAAGTGTTTGAGAACTTTTGAGGGATGGTTTGCCCTTGCAAGTCCTATCGATACCTGTGAGCACCACACTTTTGACATGTCTCCATAGTCTCGTATTCTCCTCAAAACAGTATGCAATCGTTGATACATGCATGGATGTTGTTGTAGTCAATGCCAAGCTTTCGTAAAACATGACATGCATTATCACGAGACTCGGGCATGGTATTCGGAGGTGGTAATATATGATATTTCAATAACCTGAAAAAAATCATAAACACCTTGAAAAAGCACAAATGTTTTTAATATTAGTGTCGAAAAGAAAATCAATGAAGCATATGTACAAGGTACCTGAACAACTCGGTCACACTTGCATCACTCCACCCATATTTTGCTTGCACACTTAAGAGTGCAAGCAATGTCTTCAGGCGAGATACTCCGCACCCATCATATAATGGTATGGATGCTTCCTCTCTAAGCAGATCAGAAGTCTCGACATCCATGGGAATCAATGCATCGATCATTGCCTCCATCTCAGGCTCCAAGATTGTAGGTAGGTCTGGAAGGTTGCCTGTCTCCTCTGGCATTGACGATATAGATTGGCCTTGCAAGTGGTGGATTAGCTCATGCACTCCATCCATCACACACCTATGAACTCTTCTAATTGGCCACAAAGGGTGCACTCCTCCTTGGGACGAGACATCACCTCCCTGGATAGAAAATTTGCCAGCAGCCAGACCCAATCTTATTATATATGGTATTCAATTAGCTTGCGAGTGCAATGCATGATTGATATTAACTTTTCTTACCATTTGCTGAAAATCCGCAATCACCTGATCAATTATCTCAGATTGAAACTCGCCAAATCATCATACGTGTTCTATAGACAATCGACGTTTTTGTCTAATTGCCAGCTTGCATTGAGAGCAAGGACATGGGACACGCTGATTAAGATACGCCTCGCGATCTTGAACAACAGGACCTTCATCGTTTTCCATTTTGTCTACGTTACAACAAACAATTTGTTTTTGTTATCATTCTTTTTTTCTTAAATTGTTATTCTCTCCTTCCATCTCTCTCTTTTTTTTTATTTCTTAAATTGTTATCCTCTCTTTCCATCTCTCTCTTTTTCTACGTTACAACTATGACCACAACCACGACCACGACCACCATGACCACGACGACCACAATGACGACTATGACCACGACTATGACTACAACTACGACTACGACCATGACGACTATGATCACGACCACGACCACGGCTACAACTACCACCACCACCACCACTACGACTATGACTATGACTATGACCATGACTATGACTACGACTACAACCACGGCCATGACCACGACCACGACTATGACTACGATGACCATAACCACGACCCACGACCATGACCAGGACTATGATGACATGACCACAACTACGACGACCACGACCACGACCACGACCACCACGACCACGACCACAACTACGACTATGACCACGACCACGACCACGACGACCATGACTATGGGTAGGTTGCACTCACTAAGAATAGGATTGGCGATTCACCTCATCTTCTCTCCATCATCAATAGAATTCTCCTTTACCATTTACAACTCACCCATCTTCTCTCCACACTATTGCACACTACAATCTCTATGAGGGCATGAGATTGGGATCTCCACAGATACCAAAGCATGATCTCTAGCTTGATGGTTGCATATATACTACTACTACTCATGGAATAAACCTTAAAATAGTTATTATGCTCAAATATATGCTTGTTAGAGCAAAAATTTGTTCCTAAGACTATTCTAAGGAAGAAAGAGGGTTAATGATAAAAGAGTGTCCTTCGTTGCAAGTGATTTTATATTATATTTATTAATTAAAATTGATAGTTGAAGATGAGTTTCCTAAGAGATCTTGTGGTGATGCTGTTTTAGTTTTGCAAAGCATATGAATGATGCTGTTTTAGTGTTTTGTATCTGTCTTTTTAAGAAGAGATTGATTTTTATGGAATATCCAAAGTTTCTTTTGGGATTACGTTATGAAAAATGAGTGTTTTTTATACTGATAGTCTGATTGCCTTCGTTGTATATTTGTGTGGTGGAGGCTAGGACAAGCCCCATGTATGAGAGGTCTCTTTGCAAGAAGAACATTATGGTAGGAGGCACAAGCATGCTAGGGCTCTCTAGCCATATATCCCTTAGTTTTGTTGAGGATCGGCCTAACCCCTATGAGCCTAGGAAGAGCTTATTGTAAGGTCCTATTTACTTTTCTCTCTTTATCTCCCTCTCTCATTTCCTCTCCCTCCCTCACCCTGACCCTCTCTTTCTCTCTTTCCCTATTAGGTTTAATGAATTTTCTCTATTTTTCTCTCTCCTCTACCTCTCTCATTTCTTTTTCTCTCTCCTCTCCATCTCTCATTTCCCTTTCTCTCTTTCTCTCCCGCTCTCATTTCCTCTCCCTCTCTCACCCTCACCCTCTCTTTCTCTCTTTCTCTATTAGATTTAATGATTTTTTCTCTTTTTCTCTCTCCTCTCTCTCATTTTTCTCTCTCTCCTCTCCCTCTCTCATTTCCTTTTCTCTCTTTCTCTCCCTCTCTCATTTCCTCTCCCTCCCTCACCCTGACCCTCTCTTTCTCTCTTTCCCCATTAGGTTTAATGATTTTTCTCTCTTTTTCTCTCTCCTCTCTCTCACTCTCATTTCTTTTTCTCTCTCCTCTCCCTCTCTCATTCCCTTTTCTCTCTTCCTCTCCCTCTCTCATTTCCTCTCCCTCCCTCACCCTCACCCTCACCCACACCCTCTCTTTCTCTCTTTTCCTATTATGTTTAATATATTCTCTCTTTTTCTCTCTCCTCTCATTCTCTCATTTTTTTCTCTCTCCTCTCCCTCTCTCATTTCCTTTTGCTCTCTTCCTCTCCTTCTCTCATTTCTTCTCCCTCCCTCTCCCTCTCTCATTTCCCTATTATGTTTTCGTCTCCCCCCCTCTCCCTCTCCCTCTCCCTCTCTCATTTCCTCTCCCTCTCTCATTTTCCTATTATGTTTAATGTCTCCCTCTCCCTCTCTCATTTCCTCTCCCTCCCCCTCTCTTTCTCTCTCCCTCCTTCTCCCTCTCCCTCCCTCTTCCTTTCCCATTTCCTCCCCCTCCCCCTCTCCCTCTCTTTCTCTCTCTCCCTCCCTCTCCCTCTCTCATTTCCTCCCCCTCCCTCTCCCTCCCCCTCTCTTTCTCTCTCCCTCCCTCTTCCTCCCCCTCCCTCTTCCATTTCCTCCCTCTCCCTTTCTTTCCCTCTCTTTCTCTCTCTCCGTCCCTCTCCCTCTCTTTCCCTCTCTTTCTCTCTCTCTCCCTCCCTCTCTCTCTCTCATTTCCTCCCTCTCCCTCTCCCTCTTCCTCTCCTTCTCTCTCATTTCCTCTCCCTCTCTCAATATACACAAATTATACAAAAATAAATAAA
Source organism: Lygodium microphyllum (assembly GCF_053477565.2). Classification (NCBI taxonomy): domain Eukaryota; kingdom Viridiplantae; phylum Streptophyta; class Polypodiopsida; order Schizaeales; family Lygodiaceae; genus Lygodium; species Lygodium microphyllum. Next base: position 94,966,878 of record NC_141148.1, on the reverse strand, counting down.
AAAGAGAGAGAATGCACTCTCCCTCCCTCTCGTTCTCTCATTTCATCCCCCTCCCTCTTCCATTTATGTTAGAATATCAAGCTCATAGTATGTGTGACCGACATTAGTCTTGTCTAGCTGTATCAGCAAGTGTGGGACATTAAATAAGTCGGTGGTCCTAGACCCAATGTGAATGGTCCTACGGACCTTAGTACTATTGTATACACTTATGTTATGTTAGTAGTCTATGAAATAATGAAAGATGACGAATGACCTGAAGGTCAGGTTGCTGCTCCATTACATTGTCTCTCTCCCTCTCTCTTCCAACATGGTATCAGAGCCATCATGGATGGGCTCTTGAAGGCATGAAGTTGTGAGAAAGACCTGCAACCTGAAGACTCAGGGTAATGGTTGAAGAGAAGCAGGCTGTTAGTGTGCAGGATGTCATTATATCTGTGAAGGTATGCATTTTTTATCAGATGGAGTCTGTGCTTCATGTTAGTGTTTGAGGCTTCTCTGGGAGCTTTGGGGAGCACCCTTGAGCATATTTGAGTGCTCATCATCATTATTACCATCAACAATAGCAACTGGAATCAGATCTACAGGCTGCATGAACTACTCCTGTTTATGTTGTTGCCCTCATGGTTTGCAAATCATCATGAAGGATGGATTTTAGGCCCCGGAACGTGCCTAAAAATAGGAGAAAAATGTGGAAATGCGGGGGAAAATGCTCAACCACGAAGGCGGCAGCTCGACCTAGGACGATTTTAAGCGTCAAGTGCTTGACGGACGCCCGTACGACACTCTGAGAATTTTCATAATTTTTTCATGCACCTGTGCAAGTGACGGAATTTGCGGGTCAGTTTGTGGTCACAAGACGATCACGCAGGATTTTTCTAGGCTCGAATCGGACGTCGGACACGGGAAATATGGCAAAACCCGGGAGGGTGCCCGAAAAAGGGCCAGAAATGAAAGGGTGGCCACTTGAGGATTGAAGGGGTGCCCTTCAAAGGGGGCACCCCCCCCAATTTTAAAAAAAAGGAGGGCGGCATGTACTCGCGCTAATCAGCGCGCAAAAAACGGCGCCCCTCCCCCCCCCCCCCCACAATCATGATGGCAGGCTGAACATAAGCCATGGAAGTGATCATGCCAGGCTCCTACCTCCAGTCTACGCTCCGCATCACCTCCTCTCGCGCGCAAAATGGTGGACTGGCTGGAGAGAGAGAAAATCAGTCTTTCTCTCTCCTCCCTCTCTCTCCTCTTAACCCCCGTTCGTGCGTGGAAGAGTAGAATGGAAATGGATGGCCGGATGGATGCCGATTCTTGACGAGATTGAAGGGCAATGCCAAATCATTGTAGATTGCTGATTGCAAGCAGAATTCATGGCTGGAAATCAATCGTGGGACGTGCCAAATTTAATGGGAAAACCCGCAAGACACAGTAATAATCATTTTTACAAAGAAAATGACCTTTTGATGCAAATTTGGTTGATAAAAATGTGATCATTTGGATTGAGTTTTGAGTATGTCGTGCTTTGAGTTGTTTTCTGGCTGTTCATCATTTGAAAATCAGAAAAACATGTGCGGGATAGCAGAAAATGGAAAACCGAGACACGAAAAACCATAAAAATGAAGGAAAATAGGATTTTTTGGGTTAAAAATGATGCAATAAATTAATCCACACCTACAAAAATTCTTTTGCTATTGAAATGAACTAAGGCCACAGCCCATAAACTGAACTTAATTTTCAGCAATTAAAAAATGGGAGAAAATGGGGAAAATTGCAAGAAAATGGTGGAAAAACCCTAAAAAATAGGGAAAATTTATATTTTGGGCTTCGGAAAATTAGGAAAATTATGAGTAATGTCCGTGAATGTATAGTGAGGCTGAGGCATGAAGATTTGCTTTAGATCAGCCTTGCTTCCATGTTTTAGTTCGGTTTTGTCCGCTTTTGATATGAAAAATAAGGGAAAAAGCCGTAAAATGCCATGCAACGAAGCATACAATCGTTAGAAAGAAACCATTAAAAGAATATTTTTGCACTTGTGCACGATACTGTTTTACTAAATGTTTGAGCACTGGACATCCACCAAATGCATGGGGCATGAAAAAGAATTTAAAAGTATCAGTGATCAGCTCCTGGACATGCATTGCAATTGGTTTATGAGGACATGACCTACGTTGAGAGGCAGTGAGATACCCATGCTGTAGGCTAGTTGTGGGATCCTAAAGGGGAAATCAAGTAAGGGCAATGGTACATTCCTGGACACGCTTATTGGGTACCTTGAGCGATGTTTGTGCGAAATGTCTAAGTGTTGAGCGACGCATCGAGGGGCCAATCCCCAAGGTGTAGGAGAGTCGCAGAGGTTTGACGGCATTCAGCTGTAGGAGGAACCCCATGTGTATGTGATTCGAGCCTTTTGGCTATGTGAAAGGGACTCCCTCTGAGGAGTAATATTGGGTTAGGATCAGTTGGACTACAACGTATTACAAACGCAATGTTTAGGAAGGCAGAGATTTTGATAGACGCTCCTGGCCGCGAGGTCGAGGGGTTGTCTTCTGCGTAGTGATGAGGTCCGGCTAGTGCATGAGCCAGTGCCGGCCCGTTTTTTGGTCCATCAGTGGTGCGTCTGCCGGGAGCCGCTTAAAAGTGGCGGTTCTCGAATCCTGGTTGTTTAGGGACCAACTAGCAGTTTATGCCAAAGGATACTGAGATTGATCCGTTATGTATTGATAAGCATCGTCTAGCAGAAATCCAAAAGCAAGAAAGAGACGAAAGAGCTAGGCGACGTGCTGAAATTTTTAGGAGATATTCCCCTAAGCGTAGCGGTGCTGAACCCTTACGAGGGAGTGGATCTAGTGGTCTTAGTACCACAAGCAGTAAGTTAGGAGAAGGTGGAAGCTCTAGCGCTCCCCTTCCTTCGATAAGCCAGTCCACGTCAATTACGGGAGGTGTAACCCCACCGTCCCCCATTCCGAGTGCAAATCCGATCCGCGTCATGGCGCAGCCTATTGCAGTTCCAGCAGGAACGACGGATTTGCCGGCTCTAGGTTACCCGCTACCCATTTTTAATGGGCTAGTTGAGGAAGATGCGGAACTCCACATTAGGGAGTTTCAAAAGCTGATGTTTAATTGTCGCATCCAAGAAGAAGGACATTTAATTATGTTCTTCAACATGACTCTCAAAGGAAGAGCCGCTATATGGTATCATGGTTTAGAAGCCGGAACCATATTGAACATTGATGCATTTTATGGAGCTTTTCGAAGGGAGTTTGCCCCTGAAAGGGGTGGGCAATATTGGTTGCGTGTACTCAACGTGACCTACCAAGAACCACACGAAGATATTCGTGCTTATGAGAAGAAGATAAAAGAGGTTTTCTATAAGTTGGATACCTCTATTCCCATCCCCGCAGCTGCCCAATTGCAGTATTTCCTACATGGTTTGGACTTTAACATTCAATTGCAATTGAGTAGTGTCCCCTTGGGGGATATAGACACTGCCATTACACGAGCACAAGAGGTGGAATCCCGACTACAACCAGCCTATGCTTCTCGAGGCAATTCGAACATGGGTTTAGTATTGGGAAACAATATGGCAATAGCCAATGGCAGTAGTGGCCAAGGGATAGTGATGGCTAGTCCTAATGGGAGAGGGAACATGATACAGAATGTCCCTTTATTACCAGCTCCCCCTAGCATGTCGATGCCTACGGGCAGTCAAATGGCTTCAAGTGGTGGAGGCCAGGCGGTCAATTCTAATACCATGCCTGGGGCTCAACAACCAGTGCCTAATCGAATTGTTAGGCCGATGGAACGACATGGTAATGACCAAGGCTATGAGTCGAGTTCTTCCAACGTTCTTGGCGAGGTTAAGGACATGATGAAGCATTATACCGACATGATTACGGAGCAGTATCGGCAAATAGTCGTTGATGTCAGCTTTCTTAAAAAACAACAAAATTTGATAGGAAGTAGATACCCAGAAGAGGGTGCACCGTCGAGGTTTAGTTGCAAATGGTGTGGTGGGCAGCACTATCCAAGAAATTGCCCAAATGTTAAGTGCGACATTTGTGGAAAATCCGGCCATTTAGCAGCTACTTACTGGAGTAAGATCAGTTCCCTCCAGCGAGGTAGTCGGCAACCAGGGCCTGTTAATCATCATGCCCAAGGAAATGATTCCCAGCGAGAAGATGGGCCTAAACAAATACTTCAACGACCAAAGACTACAGTGGAGGAGCTACCAAGTGGTAATGGGGTTAGTTTGATTGAGGCTGTACGTGTTAACGATGCTGAAACCTCTAATTTACAAGCTGTTCTTACAAGAGGTCAAAAGGGTAGAGAAGCCGACAAGGATAAGCCTGTCGACGGAAACCCTAAACAAGGCGACAAAGGAATGCAAGTTTTGGATCCTGCCATGGAAGGGGGACCTTTGAAGCCTGTAGAAAGTAGAGCCGATAAGGAACCACCAAAGAAGAAGGTGAAAGTTAAGAAAGAGGCAATAAAGCCAGTTCAGCGCCCTAAAGAGCGGATGGTTTGGCGTGAAAAGCGAGCTCTATCAAACTATCATGAATTCGATTTGGCGAGCTCTCTTTGTGAAGTCAAGCCGGATGTGAATCTTTTACAGCTTATTAAGCTTTCCCCAGGAGTACGCAAGGAATTTAGAAAGATCCTACGTACCAGGTATATCGTAGAACCTTTGCGTATTGCACGAGTTGGTGATGACTGGTTTGAGCATGCTGAGAAGCATTGCCCAAGGGTTGCAGCCTATGTCGATGGGATATTAGTAGATTATGCCATTGTCAACACGGGATCATCTGTTAACATTATGAGTTCTGAACTGATGGAAAGGTTGGGTCTTGCAATCCAGAAAGATACCTCTACAATTCTCAGAATGGCAGATGATAGTTTGAGACAGCCAGAAGGCTGCATTACTAAGGTCCATGTTACTGTTGCAAATGTAGAATGCATGTTGGACTTTAGGGTGATTCGTTTTGCAGGCCGGCCAAGTTACCAAGTATTACTCGAACGACCTTGGATCTTGCAAGCGGACTGCCAAGTAGATATACCCACCGGTCGATTGATATTCGGCAGAGGTGCCCAACGTGTGGTGGTTGATGCTTATCCTGAGTCCCCGCAGAGTGAGAGAGCTCCTCTATCTTCTACAAAATTGGAGACATTAGAAGATTTATCTGCCAGTGAGACATCATCGAGTGATGAGTCCAAAGAGGGATCCACCACAGAGGACATCTATCAGATCACTTTGAACGAGCCGAGAGAGGGCCAAGATCGTATAAGAGATGCAGATGTTATCGAGCTAGACCTTGGTACGCCTGATGATTCGCGGCCGATCAAATTAGGTTCTATGCTCAGCTCAGTAGAAAGGGAGGACTATGTGGCCTTGATCCGGGAATTCCGTGATATCTTTGCCTGGAGTTATGATGAGTTGAGAGGCATTCCTCCTAGTCTTGCTGTTCATACAATTCCGTTTAAAGAGGGCAGTCGTCCTGTACGGCAGAAAGTAAGGCGTATGCCTTTTGAACTGAGGGACGGGCTGTTTGAAGAGTTACAGAAGCTTCGAAAAGCGGGTTTGATTTTTCCTGTGCAACACACGGAATGGTGTTCGTCAGTTGTGATTAGAAAGAAGAAGAATAATCAAATCCGATTATGTGTAGATTTTAGGGAGCTGAATAAGCAGACAGTTAAGGACTACTACCCACTACCATTTATTGACCAGATTTTGGATCAATTAGCGGGTAGGGAGATATATTCGTTTATGGATTTCTTTGCAGGATACAACCAAATGGCAATTGCAGAAGAGGATAAGTTGAAAACAACTTTTATTACTGTATTCGGTACTTTTGCGTACCATGTGATGGCCTTTGGTTTATGCAATGCGCCTGGTTCGTGGCAACGAACAGCAAATAAGACATTCGGTGACATATCCCCTGAAGAGTTGAAGGTGTTTATTGATGACTTAGGGGCTGCCACCGTGAGAGAAAGGCAGTTGAGCATTCTAAGAAAATGCTTTGAGCGCTGTAGACAATTCTGCATCGCCTTAAACCCACGGAAGTGTGTTTTTGGAGTACCTTATGGACTGTTGCTGGGTCATGTAGTCAGTTCGGTGGGAATTGCGACAGACCCCGAGAAGGTCAAAGTTATAGTTGCCATGGGTCCACCACGCACTCCAAAGGAGGTTCATAGCTTTCTGTCTTCGGTTGGTTACTATCGTAGATTCATCAACGCCTTAGCAGAAAGAACATTGCCGCTTACAAATTTATTGTCCTTTAGCTATTCGTTTGTATCGGGTGACCCTTGTAAGGTAGCATTCAAGGATGTGAAACAAGAGCTAGCAAGAGCGCCCGTCTTAAAAGCACCTAAAAGAGGTGAGGTGTTTTATATATTTTCAGCAGCCACGATGTATAGTATCAGCTGCTGTTTAGCCCAAATTTGGGAGGAGAAGTGGTACCACCAGATTGCTTTTGCTAGCTGGAAGCTGGGGGTATCTGAAATCAATTATACTTACATGGAGAAGCTCTGTCTAGCGATGGTCTTTGGGACCAAGAAGTTCAGGCATTACATTCTCTACGAGAAAGTCGTGCTTTATACGAAGGCGGAGGGACTTCGACTATTGATGAATAAGTTACAGCCGCCTGATCGTCTAGCAAAGTGGTTAATCACTTTGCAGGAATTTGATTATGAAATCAAGAGTAAACCACCAAGGTTGCAAGGCATCGTGGAATGTCTTGTGGACTTTGGGGAGCCGAAAGAATCTATGGCTGAAGGTAGTGACATGGAGTTGTTACTTAAGATAGATACGGCATCTATTCCCTCCTGGTATGCTGCAATAACGCATTATTTATCAACAGGAGAGGCGGGATCCGAATTATCTAAGGCTGAGAAAAGGAAAATTAAGCAGCAAGCATTAAAGTTTGCCTTGATCGTAGGTACATTATATCGGTAAGGGGTTGATGATATCTATCGCCGGTGTGTGATGCCTGATGAGGTGCCATTCATTTTGGAAGAGTGCCATGATTCTGCTTGCAGTGGCCATTTTGCTGGACGGCTTACAGCACAAAAGGCTTTAAGAGCAGGTTATTGGTGGCCTGCCATCTTCCAGGATGCGTTTGCGTATGTTAAGAGATGCGATATTTGTCAACGGCATGATAGTCGAGAGAATAGGAAACAACCACTCAACCCTATTATGGCGATGCTTCCATTTGAGAAGTGGGGAATAGACTTTGTGGGTCCTATTACTCCGTCATCGACTACACAAAAGAGGTACATCATTGTAGCAACTGACTACTTCACAAAGTGGTCAGAAGCACGTGCAACAAGGAAAGATGATGCTAAAGAAACTGCTAGTTTCCTTTTAGAGCAGATAATATGCCGGTTTGGTCCGCCGAAAGAATTAGTGTCGGACCGCGGAACCCATTTCCTGAATAAGGTGATCAAAGGTTTGACAGAGATGTGGCAAATCAAGCATAACAAGACAACCCCCTATAATCCGCAAGCTAATGGGCAAGTTGAAAGCACCAACAAGCAGCTTGTGGGCATCTTGTCCAAAATTGTGTCGGAAAAGAAACGAGATTGGGATAAAAAGTTATACGTGGCAGTGTGGGCTTATAATACGACCTTCAAACGAGCCACTGGCCATACCCCATTCAAGCTAGTATATGGGGAGGAGTGTGTTTTGCCTTTAGAGATTGAGCTGCCAACTATTCGGTTTGCCATCAATCATTCTTTGAGCGATAAAGACGCACTTTTTGAGCGCTTGACGACACTGGCACATTTAGATGAGCTTAAGTTGCAGAGCTTATTGCACCAAGAAGTGGGGAAGCGCCGAATGAAGCAGCTACACGACCTCAAAGCCAAGAAATACACCTTTAAGAAAGGATAGCGTGTTCTGTATTATGACGCATGACGAGAATTATTCCCAGGCAAGCTAGAGCCCAAATGGGATGGGCCCTATAGGATCGTTAGAATAGGAAAGGATAAATCTACAGTGTTGTTAGCTGACCTTGAGGGGACAGAATTTAAAAATAAGGTTAATCTTAATAAGATGAAACCTTATTACTTCTAATTGCACTAATGCTATGACTGCCTTGCAGGTTTAGGTGAGATCGATCAAACATCTGCAAGGAAATCGTGAAAGGAGTTGATGGGTCGTCTAATCCCTTATTTAGAACACCCATTTTTGGAACAAAGGTATCATCAGGGAAAGCTCATTTGGTGGAGCAAAGGATACAAGGTGATTGAGCAAGAAGGCGGGACATTTATTTGGGAGATCAAGGTCTTCTGCCATCACTGCCTACAAATTTTGACGAGCATCCCTGTTAAATTCAATGACGATGGAGGGATGGAGCCTACAGTCCACCCGTTGAATATGCTGAATTTCGATTACCATAATTACGAGTAGAGTTTAGGATGGCAGGATATGTAAACCCTTTATGGACGTACACCTTGTACTTTGATGGGGCGTCCAGGGGTCCATGCAAAAAAGGAAGTGTAGGAGTTGTCATCCGAGACCCCCGACGACGCATTGTCATGCAGTTAGCTGCTTATCTCGGGGCGAATTTTACCAATAATATGGCATAATACAAAGCCCTGATTATGGGTTTGAATATTGCGAAGAAGGGTGGTATCCGCCAGTTGTTGGTGAAAGGGGACTCTCAGTTGGTTTTAAATCAACTCAATGGGACGTACATGGTGCGAAACCCAATCCTTTGTATGTACCATCATACTGCCATAGCCCTGCTAGACGAATTCGATAGAGTGTCTTTTCAGCTGATTCCACGGAATTGGAATCAGTTTGCCGATTCATTGGCTAATCTTGTGTATGAAGAGGACCTCTTCTTTAATTGTGGGCCTTGTCCCGATATATCTATTGATGATGAGACAGGACCTGGTCATTTGTGGGGTATGCTTTCTGAACATGCCCTCTTTGGCAGACGATGGTTGATTTGGGTGATGCAGAGGGTAAGCGAGACTCATCTGCCTTTATTATCTGGGACGCATAGACTGATTCGACGACATGTGATGCGAACCCCTCTTGCGATATACACAGGAGGGATAGGTCATAATTTAATGCACCTAGTTTAGGGCTACGAGCCTCTGTTCCCCTGGGAATAGTATGCTTTGTTGTCTATCATAGTTGTTTCCAGGAGGATGTTATGAATAGTATTGTTTTATTTCATTAGGCCAAGAGGGCCGATGCAGTTTTGTAGCGAAGTGTTTGATTTCATTAGGCCAAGAGGGCCATTTCCCTATCTAGTGCGGGTGCGTTTAATCGGGTTTTTGTTTTAAGTGTTGTGCTAGACAGGTTTTGTGTTTCGTGGAATTTAGTGGAGCCTGGAGGAGCCTTTGCTGCGATGGAAACTTCTTGTGGCCAATCCAGGTGGTATTTCTCCTTTATGAGTGCCTTTCTTTCTTGTTATATTTGTATCTGTACTTGTCGAGGGGATATATTTTTGTTGGGGACCAGCAACCAAGGCATGAAGTCCCAAGTTTAGGCTAAGTATGTTTGAGGGAGGTCGGAGTAGTCATTGCCTCCTGCAATGACATTGTTAGACATTGAAAGACCTGTTTTAGAAGGAAGTCCTAGTGGCCTTGTCCTGCTAGCCTGCTAGGCAGCCGTTCTAGGAGTTCTTGTTAGTAGTGAGGCAGTTAGAGAAGCCTGCCAGAAGATAATAATGATGATGCCCAGAAACTTGGTATATCCTAAAAGATGAATATAAATACGAAGGTGTGTAAAAAGGGGTTCTAACCCCTATCAAAGCAAGGAAAAGGAATGAAAATATATATAGCAGTTGATCACCGCCTTGCGAGGGCCTGGTAGGTTCCTGGGGACGAGTCAGACCCGGGGCCGATACCTTGTCTTCCTAGGGGTGGCTTCTTGCTGAAAACCAAATGAAATAACCAAAACAAGGAAGGTTGGAGCAAAAATAAAAGTGAGCGTTAGAAAAGGATTAAGTGTCGCCTTGCGAGGGCTTGGTAGGTTCTTGGGTGCCGAGACAGGTCTTGAGACCGATGCCCTGTTCTCCTTGGGTCACTACGCTCAGCTCCCTCCTTTTTACATACCCAAGTCTGTTCATCCAATATAAACTCTAAAAGAGGAGATAACCTGAAAGAAAATACTCTTTGATCAAGCTATAGGAGTCCTCGCCTTGCAGGAGCTCCTGGTGGTGTTGTCTTTAGTTGGTAAGTAGTTCAGACTACCACTTAGGGCAACCTCTTTGATAGGTTTTTTAGTTTGGCTGTGTTGGAGCAGTTGGTTAGTGACTCACTTCGGATCTTCTATTAGATGATGCTCGGCCTATTCCTTGTGGATGTCATGCCTTGGTTCTGTCCAGGGGTAGGGGGAGCATTGTGCTGAGTTTTATTATATATTTGTTTTGTATCAGTTTGATGCTTCTTTGGTTGTTTATGTGCAGATATGTTCGTGGGTTCGACGGACTGAGTCGTCCTATCCCGTGGTCGCCAATGAAGGATGGATTTTAGGCCCCGGAACGTGTCTAAAAATAGGAGAAAAATGTGGAAATGCGGAGGAAAATGCTCAACCACGAAGGCGGCAGCTCGACCTAGGATGATTTTAAGCGTCAAGTGCTTGATGGGCGCCCGTACGACACTCCGAGAATTTTCATAATTTTTTCATGCACCTGTGCAAGTGACGGAATTTGCGGGTCAGTTTGTGGTCACGAGACGGTCGCGCAAGATTTTTCTAGGCTCGAATCGGACGTCGAACACGGGAAATATGGCAAAACCCGGGAGGGTGCCCGAAAAAGGGCCAGAAATGAAAGAGTGGCCACTTGAGGATTGAAGGGGTGCCCTTCAAAGGGGGCACCCCCCCAATTTAAAAAAAAAGGAGGGCGGCATGTACTCGCGCTGATCAGCGCGCAGAAAAACGGCGCCCCCACCCCCCCCTCCCACAATCATGATGGCAGGCTGAACATAAGCCATGGAAGTGATCATGCCAGGCTCCTGCCTCCGGTCTATGCTCCGCATCACCTCCTCTCGTGCGCAAAATGGTGGACTGGTTGGAGAGAGAGAAAATCAGTCTTTCTCTCTCCTCCCTCTCTCTCCTCTTAACCCCCGTTCGTGCGTGGAAGAGTAGAATGGAAATGGATGGCCGGATGGATGCCGATTCTTGACGAGATTGAAGGGCAATGCCAAATCATTGTAGATTGCTGATTGCAAGCAGAATTCATGGCTGGAAATCAATCGTGGGACGTGCCAAATTTAATGGGAAAACCCACAAGACACGGTAATAATCATTTTTACAAAGAAAATGACCTTTTGATGCAAATTTGGTTGATAAAAATGTGATCATTTGGATTGAGTTTTGAGTATGTCGTGCTTTGAGTTGTTTTCTGGCTGTTCATCATTTGAAAATCAGAAAAACATGTGCGGGATAGCAGAAAATGGAAAACCGAGACACGAAAAACCATAAAAATGAAGGAAAATAGGGTTTTTTGGGTTAAAAATGATGCAGTAAATTAATCCACACCTACAAAAATTCTTTTGCTACTGAAATGAACTAAGGCCACAGCCCATAAACTGAACTTAATTTTCAGCAATTAAAAAATGGGAGAAAATGGGGAAAATTGCAAGAAAATGGTGGAAAAACCCTAAAAAATAGAGAAAAATTATATTTTGGGCTTCGGAAAATTAGGAAAATTATGAGTAATGTCCGTGAATGTATAGTGAGGCTGAGGCATGAAGATTTTCTTCAGATCAGCCTTGCTTCCGTGTTTTAGTTCGGTTTTGTCCGCTTTTGATATGAAAAATAAGGGAAAAAGCCGTAAAATGACATGCAACGAAGCATACAATCGTTAGAAAGAAACCATTAAAAGAATGTTTTTGCACTTGTGCACGATACTGTTTTACTAAATGTTTGAGCACTGGACATCCACCAAATGCATGGGGCATGAAAAATAATTTAAAAGTATCAGTGATCAGCTCCTGGACATGCATTGCAATTGGTTTATGAGGACATGACCTACGTTGAGAGGCAGTGAGATACCCATGCTGTAGGCTAGTTGTGGGATCCTAAAGGGGAAATCAAGTAAGGACAATGGTACATTCCTGGACACGCTTATTGGGTACCTTGAGCGACGTTTGTGCGAAATGTCTAAGTGTTGAGCGACGCATCGAGGGGCCAATCCCCAAGGTGTAGGAGAGTCGCAAAGGGTTGACGGCATTCAGCCGTAGGAGGAACCCCATGTGTATGTGATTCGAGCCTTTTGGCTATGTGAAAGGGACTCCCTCTGAGGAGTAATATTGGGTTAGGATCAGTTGGACTACAACGTATTACAAACGTAATGTTTAGGAAGGCAGAGATTTTGATAGACGCTCCTGGCCGCGAGGTCGAGGGGTTGTCTTGTGCGTAGTGATGAGGTCCGGCTAGTGCATGAGCCAATGTTGGCCCGTTTTTTGGTCCATCACATCAACTCCATCATCCATGACTGACACACAACTTTTCTATGCTCTCTGGAAGGTCATTGAAGTCCTGGATGTGCCAGTACTTGATCATGAGCTCATCTATGAGCTGTAACAATTGACCACAGGTCTGAAAACAGTGAAAAACTACTGTAATCAGTGAGTATACAGCATACACTTGACTCTATTTAAGAGCCTTGAGCTCCTTGGCATGCCTAGGAGAACTTGTTGAAGCATATACATAATCTGGGTGTTGAGATATCGAGCTCCACTCGTGATATGCTAGGGTGACCGTTGTGCATTTATGTCACCGACTTGTCAGTTGTAGATGCGGTTGGTACACCGCCCACATGAATAATAGCTAGATGACAGCTATCCTTATCTACTCTAGTTCGTGGCTCAGTTAGTATGCCACCTTAGTTAGTTGAGTTTGGTTTGAGACCCATATATAGGGTTCTTCTATTTCTTTGTATGAGAGTTTTTTTTTTTTTTACACAACTAAGAAGAGGAAAATTGTTTTCAACCTCCATCCTTGTGTGTATTCCCCCATTGTGCAAGCAAAAAAGCTACAAGTGAGACTCCTTCCTTCTCTCCCACAATCTTGACATGGTATTAGAGCCTTGTTCATGGTAAGGAGCTCAAGAAAGCATGCCAAGCTCGCGGAGTTCTGGTAAGAGGACCAGTGTTGCTTTCATTTTTCATTTTGGGAGCAAGTCTCTGCAGGTAGCATAGCCGGAACGTGCAAGAGTGCATTGTCTCAGGTTGAGACGCCTTTCACGGTGAAGCAAGAGGACAGTATATGCTGCGGGTGAGGCCTTTAGCCCTCAGTGACCCTGTTTTTTTTATTTGAGGCCATTTCGAGGCCTGTTTTGGAGGCGGAAGTTTTCTGCACTCACTCAGGAAAAGGCCCAGTTTTATGCTGTGCGACCACTGTTCTATAGGTCATTGAAAAGTTACTGTAGAAATTGCATCGTATGCCTGTGCACAGAGACATTGGGAGTTACAGAATCATCCTTGTTGACTGTTGATGCAAAATCGTCACTAGGAAGTGACTGTGTGGTCAAATACCACTTTCGTCAGTTTTGCAGATTTGCCCTTGTGAGGCTGAAGCTGTGTTCTTTGCAGTGACAGAATTTTTTGCAGTGTTCTGTAATGGCGTCTGATTCTCTTTCACAGATTGTCACTGAAAAGCTTGACAAGAACAACTTCTAAGCATGGAAGTTTAGAATGACGAATTTCCTTATGGGAAAATGATATTGGGAATTTGTCGCAGGAAATGAAGAAGAACCAGTTCTTCCTAATGTTCCCAATCAACAGCAAATGCAAGCATTTAAAGCATGGCATGAGAGAGCCAGGAAAGTTATGTATTGGCTGTCTATCAGCATTTCAGACTCTATGATTGTGCATATTCAAGATGCAAGTACACCAAAGGAGGCATGGGATACTTTGTCAAAAATGTATAGCACAAATACGCAAGCCAGGAAAATGCAGCTCAAGCAAGAGTTGCATAATGTGCAAAGAGAAAATATGAGCATCAATGACTACCACATGAAGGTGAAGAAGATTGCAGATGCACTTACTTCCATTGGGTCGCCAGTGGAAGATGATGATTTAGTTTCTGTGACCTTGAATGGTCTAGGAAAGGATTATGCACAATTCCAAACATCCATTTCCGTCCGTGAAAGATCTCCTGATTTTGAGGAGTTGATTGCTCTTCTAATTTCTGAGGAGCAAAGAAATGGTAGTGTATCTTCTTCAGGAGGAACTTAAAAAGAAGCTGTCTTCTACTCAAATGGTGGAAGAGGTAGAGGCAGAGGTAGAGGAGGCCGATCTGGAGGCCGTGGTAGAAATCAAAATATTCAGCAAACTCAAGAAAACCAGTCCTATGGAGGAGGACGTGGTAACTCTAGAGGCAGGGGGAGCCAAAGAGGTCGTGGTGGATGGCAAAGAGGCCAAAATGCAAACAGCAATGTTGAATGCTACTACTGTGGTAAAATGGGTCATATGGCTAAAGACTGCTATAAAAAGCAGAATGACATCATGAATGGAAAATTGCAACAAGGGAATTATGCATCTTCTAGTAGACAGGGTGATGACAGAAATGAGCATTTGTTTATGGTGCAGCACATGAACAATTCTGTGACAAGTGCAGAAGAAAGCAACGATGTATAGAATATTGACTCAGGTGCATCAAACCACATGACAGGTCATGCAGAATGGATGGAGGATGCAAGAAAAATGGAAAAACTAGGATTTGTGGAGACTGGTGATGATACTGCACATCCTATTGTGCAGATTGAAAATTTTCCTTTGTCTATGCAGGATGGGAAAAAGAAATACCTGTCAGATGTATTTCATGTCCCGAATATCACCAAGAATCTGGTTTCTGTTGGTCAAATGGTTGAGCAGGGCTTGCAGCTCAGATTTAATCCTCATGGATGCTTTGTTGAGGATATGAAAAATAAAGGTCGCTTGATAGCAAAAGGAAAGAAGAAGGGCAGAATGTTTACATTGGATGCAGACATGCCTGAATTGAGTGCAGCAATGTTTGCACATGGGACCGGCGTAGTTGCAGATATTGATATCTCGCATAAACGCATTGGTCATGTTAATGTACAGCGACTTAAATCAATGCATGCCCAAAATATTGTTGCAGGATTGCCTAAATTCAAGGTTGTAGAAATGCATAAGGTATGTGAAGCCTGTTAGTTTGGAAAACAGGCAAGGAAACCATTTCCTAGACATGTTCAAGAGAGTAAGAAGCCATTGGAATTAATCCACTCTGATGTGTGGACTACTAAAGCTGCATCTCTTGGAGGCTGTCATTATTTTGTCACTTTTATTGATGACTATAGCAGAAAAGTTTGGATGTATTTTATGAAAAAGAAAAGTGAAGTTTTTGGGCATTTTAAAACTCTTAAA
The DNA here is from genome assembly GCF_053477565.2 of Lygodium microphyllum. Classification (NCBI taxonomy): domain Eukaryota; kingdom Viridiplantae; phylum Streptophyta; class Polypodiopsida; order Schizaeales; family Lygodiaceae; genus Lygodium; species Lygodium microphyllum. The sequence continues at coordinate 94,951,542 of NC_141148.1, read as the reverse complement.
GCTATGGTTGAAAAAGAAACAGGCCTGTAAATAAAATGCCTAAGGTCAGATGGAGGGGGAGAGTATCTCTCAAATGAGTTTGCAAGGTTCCTGCAAGAGCATGGCATAAAGCAGCAATATTCATGCAGTCATACCCCACAACAAAATGGAATTGCAGAAAGAAAAAATAGGCATATTGGAGAGGTATCTCGTGCCATGCTCAATGAAAAAGACTTGCCAGATTTTTACTGGGCTGAAGCAGTTGCTACAGCAGTCTACATAATGAACATGACTCCCACTGCAGCAATACATGGCATGACTCCAGAGGAGAGGTATACTGGTAGGAAACCAGATATTTCTCATTTGAAGATTTTTGGCTGCATTGCCTATGTTCATGTGCCAGATGAGTTGAGATCCAAGTTGGATCCAAAAGCTGAAAAGTGCATCTTTATTGGTTATTCTTTGCAGCAAAAAGGGTATAGATGCTATAACCCTTCTACTCATAAGTTTATAGTGAGCAGAGATGTTATTTTTAATGAGATGAGTAGCTGGTATAAACCAGTAAATGTGATTGATAATGTAGATGCACAAAATGGTAATGCTGCACAGAATTCACAGCAGCAGTCACAAGATATTAGTGAACCTGGAGTGTCCTCTAGCAATGGTTCACATTCTTCGCCATGGACAGGCAGATTGAGATCAGGAGAATCTTCTCAAAGCAATGCAGATAGTGGTATGCAGGTATCATGAAAAGGAAAAGAGAAGGTAGATCAGCCCATGTTTGATGTGAATGCAGGTCACTCTTATGTTGATGGTGAATTTAGTGGCTCAGAACAGAGCTTTGATGATGAGTTGGGTATTCCTTCTATTGTTACACCTAGAGTAAGGAAGACCAGAGATGTTTTGAGAGCATCTGGGAGTGAACCTACTTTGCTCAGGTCTACCAAAGCTAGGTATCCTATGGATAGGCTGAAATATGATGGATTTACAGCCATTCACTATGCATATATGGTCAAAGTGATACAGGAACCAGAACCCACTTCCTTTGAGCAAGCCATGGGAAAAGAAAAATGGGAGAAAGCCATGGATGAAGAAATGGATGCCTTGGAAGCAAATGCTACATGGGAATTGGTACCTTTGCCTAAAGATAAGAATGCAATTGGTTGTAAGTGGGTTTATAAGGTGAAACACAATGCAGATGGTTCTGTGAATAGATACAAGGCAAGATTAATAGTCAAGGGGCATGCATAAACATATGGCATTGATTATGAAGAAACATTCAGTCCAGTTGCAAGGATGGAAACCATAAGAGCAGTCATTGCTATGGCTGCATCAAAGGAATGGTCTTTACATCAAATGGATGTAAAGAATGCCTTCTTGCATGGTGATTTGCAAGAAGAGGTATATATGGAGCAACCACCAGGTTATGTGCATGCTGTTCATCCTGAGTTTGTTTGTGGGTTGAAGAAAGCATTGTATGGCTTGAAGCAAGTACCTAGAGCATGGTCTGACAAGATAGGACAGTATCTTGTCACTATTGGCTTTCAGATTTCCAAGGCAGATTTCTCACTTTATGTGAGAAAGACATAGAAAGGTATTATGCTACTTGTCATTTATGTTGATGATTTGATTATGACAGGTGACAATGATGAAGATATCCTTCATGTGAAAATGCTATTGAAGTAGAAGTTTGAGATGAAGGATTTGGGAGAGCTGTGTTATTTCTTGGGCATTGAGGTGATTAGATCACCAAGTGGGATACAGCTCTTGTAGAGGCAGTATGGATTGGACATGCTGTCCAAATATGGGATGACAGGCTGTAATCCTATTTCAGTTCCTTTGGAGCAGAATATGAAGCTAAGCACAGATGCAGGTGAGCTTCTGGAAGACCCTACTATGTACAGACGCATAGTAGGAAGTTTGATTTATATGACTATTACCAAGCCAGATTTGAGCTATGTTGTTGGATTGGTAAGTCAGTTTATGCAGGCTCCAAGGAAACCACATTTGGATGCGGCTAGACACATACTCAGGTATGTGAAGTCCACATTGCAGTATGGACTATTTTATGAGATTGGGGTTCAGATACAGTTGCATGGATACACTGATGTTGATTGGGTAGTATTTCTGATAGACGATCTACCAGTGGATATGTGTTCTCTTTTGGGAGTGCTGCAGTCACTTGGAGCAGCAAGAAACAGCCTACAGTTGCCTTGTCAAGCACAGAGGCTGAGTACAGGGATGCAACAATGGCTACATGTGAGGTAGCTTGGTTGCATAAGCTACTTTATGATATGCATTAGTCTACAGATGGGCAAGTTGTCATTTATTGTGACAACATGAGTAGTATACACTTGGCAAATAACCCAATCTATCATGCTAGAACAAAGCACATTGAGGTGCATTATCACTATGTGCAGGAGGGGGTTTTACTAGGTCTTATTGATCTAGTTTATCTCAGCAGAGAGGATCAAGTAGCTGACATATTCACGAAGGCATTGGGCGTAGAGAAGCTGCGCAAGTTCAGAGACCTGCTTGGTGTGCAGGAATTGGGATTGAGCTCGAGGGGAAGTGTTGAGATATCGAACTCCACTCGTGATATGCTAGGGTGACCGTTGTGCATTTATGTCACCGACTTGTCAGTTGCAGATGCGGTTGGTACACCGCCCATGAATAATAGCTAGATGACAGCTATCCTTATCTACTCTAGTTCATGGCTCAGTTAGTATGCCACCTTAGTTAGTTGAGTTTGGTTTGAGACCCATATATAGGGTTCTTCTATTTCTTTGTATGAGAGTTTTTTTTTTTTGGTTTACACAACTAAGAAGAGGAAAACTGTTTTCAGCCTCCACCCTTGTGTGTATTCCCCCATTGTGCAAGCAAGAAAGCTACAAGTGAGACTCCTTCCTTCTCTCCCACAATCTTGACACTGGGAACCATATGCACTGTCTGACATGGTTGTGGACTGAAATTTTTGACTGAAATGCTCAGTTTTGGGAAGCCAATGACAGGCTAAAAACTGTCATAAAACTATCAATATTATATACTCATTGGCCTTGAAGAAGTACATGCCTTCTGTTACTTACAAGGAGTAGTATGGTACGGGATATGATTGTTGAATGCTATGAGCATTGAGATGAGCATTGAAGGCTCTTAAAAACTGAAATCTGAATCTTGAAACAAATGTATTGACAGTGTATTGACTGGTCATAATTAGCCCATGTACTTTTTGACATTACTTCTTGAAGACAGAGAGTCTGTGAATGCCCGTATGGTTATGTATTGATCCCTACACATAGTGGCATATGCATGAAGTGGCTTGAGGATCTCTTGAGCTGAAATACATCTTGGTTTGATAGTTTATTGGTCGTATACAATCTATGAGCATATTTATGTCACTTGTACTTGGTGGACATGCACTGTTTTGTGCCTGTATAACTATGTCTAGTTGCCTACATATACTAGCAAATGTCTGGCAAAGTTTGGAGCATGTATGGCATGTTTTAAAATGGTTTTTTGACAGTAAATTCACTGCTGGTTCTGAAAAATTACAGGTTTCAAACTGCATATTCTCTTTACTGCAATAAGCTTGCATGACATAGAGTTACAATACCTGCAAAGTCTATGTACTAACAGATGTACCTACAGGTTATACCACATGTTTGTGGATGTTTTTGAGGTTGTCAAGGGCTGAAATACCCTGGTTTTTTACAAAGAATAGTTGCAGAAAACTGTCATAAACAGTCAAGGACTGAGGTTGGTCAGAGTGACTTGTTGGCTTGCAGGAAGTCAGGCAGTAACTAAATAGTGTTTGGTACAATATGGCAAATGTAGAAAGGACTGACAACATAACCCAGATAGTGGGGGAAAAGCTTGACAGTAACAATTATGCCATATGGAAGTTCAGCATGGAGAACTTCTTAATAGGGAAAGGCTATTGGGAGTTGGTGACTGGAGCGGAAGCTGAACCTGAGCTCCCAGATCGACCTACGGCTGATCAGAGACGATTACACCGAGCTTGGACAGAAAGAGCTCGTAGAGTCTTGCACTGGCTCTCTTTATGTATCTCAGATGCCATGGTAATGCAGATAATGAACTGCATCTCTCCTAAGGATGCATGCGACATTTTGGTCAAGTATTATGGCACAACCACAAGTGCCAAGAAGATACAGTTGAAGGAGAAGTTCAACAACATGGAGAGGAAGAGCAGATCTATACAGGATTATGTCACGGAGATTAAGACCATTGCGGATCAGTTGGCATCTGTTGGTTCACAGGTTGAAGATGAAGACATGGTTGCTGTGACCTTGAACGGCTTGGGGCCTGAGTATAAGTCTTTTGACACTTCTGTGTCTGTGCGGGTTGAAATGCCTGATTTCAATGAGTTGGTTGCATTGCTTATCCATGAAGAGGTTTGCTTGGTTTGGCTGCTACAGGATCTAGAAGTTTTAAAAACAAGGATGCAGTTTTCTATTCCAATCAACGTGGTCGTGGAAACCGTGGTAGAGGCTATGGATTTGGCAGAGGAGGCCAGCAAAATGCATTCTATGGCAATAACAATCAGCAGATATCGAATGCAAGAGGTGGTGGAAACTTTAGAGGCAAGGGGAGATCTAGCCTTAGAGGTAGAGGCTCCTGGAAATAGCAGGGTCCATCTGACAATCCGAACAAGGATAAGGATTTTCATTACTGCGGAAAGTATGGGCATATTGCCAAGGACTACTTGAAGAAGCAGGGCAATCAAAAAGGCAAACAACATGGCAATTTTGCTACATCTAGTCAGGCAGATAATACTTCAAGGGATAAATTGTTCCCAATTCAGTATGTAAAAGACAGAGTTACTGAAAAATCAACTGATGATGCAGTTTGGTATATTGATTTAGGGGCATCGAACCACATGACTCCTCATGGTGATTGGTTCACTGATATGGTGGCTGAAAAAAATGGCTATGTCTGTACAGGTGATGACACGCAGCATAGCATTGAGCATAAAGGCAAAGTGCCTCTTGTGGTTCATGATGGCAAAAAGAAAAATTCGCATGATGTATTGCATATTCCTTCGATTACGAAGAACCTACTGTCTATTGAGCAGAACTTGCAGGTTAGATTCAACAAGCATGGTTGCTTTATTGAAAAGTTTGGTAATGGATGCAAGTTCATAGCTCGCGGTCACAGGAATGGCAGAATGTTTACTCTTGATGCTACCTTGCCAGAGCTGAATTCAACCATGTTTGCCCATGGTTCTGGCACTATCAGAGACTTGGAAATTTGGCACAAGAGAGTGGGGCATGTAAATTTGCAAAGGCTGCAAATTATGAAGAAAAAACAGCTTGTTACAAGTTTACCCAAGTTCCAATATTTAGATATTGGTCATGTATGTGATGCTTGCTAGTTTGGTAAGCAGTCAAGGTTGCCATTTGTTAGGCATGTAAGGCAGAGTACACGTCCGTTGCAGTTAGTGCACTCTGATGTTTGGGGACCAACCCATAATGCATCCATGGGAGGCTCGAAGTATTATGTTACATTCATTGATGATTACAGTCGCTATACTTGGGCTTACATTCTGAAGACAAAGGATGAGGTGTTTGCTGTTTTTCAGCAATTTAAAAAGCAGGTTGAAAAGGAAATTGACTGTTATATCTCTTGCTTGAGGTCAAATAACGGTGGGGAGTATGTGTCAAATGAGTTTGATAACTTTTTGGCTGAAAATGGCATACATAGGCAACTTACCTGCAGCTACACTCCTCAGCAAAATGGGGTAGCTGAAAGGAAGAACAGGGTCTTGATGAAAGCTACTCGTGCCATGATGAATGAGAAGAAGATGCCACTCTATTATTGGACTGAGGCTGTTATGACAGCCATGTATATCTTGAATCGGACTCCCATTGCAAGTATTCATGAGATGACACCGTTTGAGAAGCTGTATGGCTATAAGCCGGATGTAAGTCACATGAAAGACTTTGGTTGTCTTGCTTATGTGCATATTCCAGATGAAAAAAGGAAGAAGCTAGATCCAAAAGCACATAAGTGTGTCTTCATTGGATATTCACAAGAGAAGAAGGCATACAAATGTTATGATCCCTCTACAAAGAGACCTTGGTGAGTAGGGATGTTATTTTTTATGAGATGGGTTCTTGGTATGTATCACTGGCAATAGTGCCATCAGATATGCCTTCCACTCATGTATCTACAGTTGATATGCAGCATAGAACTGCTATAACAGGACCTAGTAGTCAGATAGTATCTCCATGGACAGGGAGATTGAGGAGCTCACCATCCACTGACACCAGTATGTCAGTGAGGGGGAGATATGATGTCGTGGACAGCAAAAGAAAAGAGAAAGTTAGTGAGGATGTATCTGGGATGATGACACCTGGTAGGATGACTTCTAGATATGAGTCTACTGACACTTTAGACAATGAACTTGGTATTCTGACTGTCTATACACCTGGCACAAGGTAGAGCAGGTACATTCCGCCTCATGAGAGAGGGGAATCGAGCAGTGCACCACAGCTTAGACACTCACAGAGGGTTAGATACCCTGTTGACAGGTTGACATATAGTGGCTACACTGCAAAGCATTATGCTTACATGGGATTGTGCTTTTGGCCTTGGAAGTGGCATGATCAGGTAGAGCAGCAAGAAGCAACCAATGGTTGTATTATCTAGCACTGAGGCAGAGTACAGGAGTGTTGCATTGGCAGCATGTGAGATTTCATGGCTGCTCAAGCTTATGCTGATTTGGATATTCAAGTGGATGCTCCAGTGACCTTACTATGTGACAATCTCAGTAGTGTACTCCTGGCAACGAATCCAATATACCATGCTAGGACAAAACACATAGAGGTACACTACCATTTTATCAAAGAGATGGTTCTTGCAGGGAGAGTAGATCTTATGCATGTGAAGACTGATGAACAAGTTGCATATATCTTTACCAAGTCTTTGGATAAAGATAAGTTTAGTAGTTTCAGACAGCTACTTGGAGTTCATCAAATGATTTGAGCTTGAGGGGGAGTGTTAGAATATCAAGCTCATAGTATGTGTGACCGACATTAGTCTTGTCCAGCTGTATCAGCAAGTGTGGGACATTAAATAAGTCGGAGGTCTTAGACCCAGTGTGAATGGTCCTATGGACCTTAGTACTATTGTATACACTTATGTTATGTTAGTAGTCTATGAAATAATGAAAGATGATGAACGACCTGAAGGTCAGGTTGCTGCTCCATTACATTGTCTCTCTCCCTCTCTCTTCCAACAATTTCCTCCCTCTCCCTCTCCCTCTCTTTCTCTCTCTCTCCCTCCCTCTCCCTCTCTCATTTCCTCCCTCTCCCTCTCTTTCTCTCTCTCTCTCTCTCTCTCTCTCTCTCTCTCTCTCTCTCCCTCCCCCTCCCTCTCCCATTTCCTCCCTCTCCCTCTCCCTCTCCCTCTCCCTCTCTTTCTCTCTCATTTCCTCTCCCTCTCTCAATATACACAAATTATATTAAAAAAATTAAAAGAGAGAGAGAATGCGCTCTCCCTCCCTATCCCTCTCTCATTTCCTCCCTCTCCCTCTCTTTCTCTTTCTCTCCCTCCCTCTCCCTCTCTCATTTCCTCCCCCCCTCTCTCCCTCTCTTTCTCTTTCTCTCCCTCTCTCTTTCTCCATCTCTTTCTCTTTCTCTTTCTCTCCCTCCCCCTCCCTCTCCCTCTCCCTCTCTTTCTCTTTCTCTTTCTCTTTCTCTTTCTCTTTCTCTTTCTCTCCCCCTCTCTTTCTCCCTCTCTTTCTCTTTCTCTCCCTCCCCCTCCTTCTCTCATTTCCTCCCCCTCCCTCTCCCTCTCTTTCTCTCCCTCTCCCTCTCTTTCTCTTTCTCTTTCTCTTTCTCTTTCTCTTTCTCTTCCTCTTTCTCTCTCCCTTTCTCTTTCTCTTTCTCTCCCCCTCTCTTTCTCTTTCTCTTTCTCTCCCTCTCCCCCCTCCCCCTCCCTCTCCCTCTCCCTCTCTTTATCTCCCCCTCTCTTTCTCCCTCTCTTTCTCTTTCTCCTTCTCTTTCTCTCCCTCCCTCTCCCTCTCTCTCTCCCTCTCTTTCACTTTCTATCCCTCCTTCTCCCTCTCCCTTTCCTCCCCCTCCCTCTTCCTCTCCCTCTCTTTCTCTCTCATTTCCTCTCCCTCTCTCAATATACACAAATTAAACCCCAAACAAGTAAAAGAGAGAGAGAATGGACTCACCGTAAAGATTTGCAGGAGGGTTTGGCGGCTCCTCTTCGCGACGGCAGCTCCTCCTCTCCTTCACAAATGGCGGCGGCAGCGGCGGCAGTGACAAGCCTTCTTCCTCTCCCTCTCTCACCCTCTATGCAAAATGGTTGCTCTCTCTCTCACTCTCCCTCTCGAAAAGTTTCACAAATGCGCAAAATGAAACGCGCTCGGGTTTCGGCCCGCTTTTTTTTCTCTATGGGGCATCGCTATTAGCATCACATTTGCAACGTAAATAGCGACGCTGCTATTTTGCATCGCTAATCGGCGTCGCTATTGCTTTATTTCCTTGTAGTGGTACTAGTCAATGGGCGGAACTTGGAGCAACAATCTTGTAGATTGCTGGGATAGCCTTCGTGCATGATATTGGATATACTCTAGAACTTTTATAAATAAAGAGCAAATATTGGAGAAAAAGTAAATTGCTTGATATTGTTTTTGTGTCAATGCCTAAGTTGCGTGAAGGAACCCGTAATTAATTTGATTAATTAAGGAAGATGCTTTTTGCATGTCAAAATATAATGTGGTAGGTAATTAGATAACTAAAGCAAACTAAAGAAAGTGCAGTGGACATGACTTAGGTCCGTTCTATAGAAGGGTGGTCCCGGTTAGCTGGGAACTTTTCTCAAATGATGAGATAATAAGACAATGAAGACCTGGTGTCAGTAGATGTAGAACTTCCAATTTATTCTATTTTAGAGGAAAGGAATGGGACTATGCCGTATGGTAGAGAGGTTGAGCTTCGCATCCCTCTGGTTTCCCATTCTCCATGAACCAAGTGCAATTTGAAACCGCTTCATCTCTATTGTTCCTACAAAAGGAGGTATAATTGGAGCTCGAAGCTAGATTCTTCCTAGAGACCTTGCTAATAGGAAAGGAACCCTAACCTCAGGTCGATCCCAAGTGGGAACAGCTAGACACTTTTGCTCGGGGCAGACTCGGGAATACCTAGATTGCAAACCCTGTGTCATTCCTTGCGAGTGCCAGACGGAGCCTTCTAGACCCTCCTCCCGATGGGCTGGTAAGACGTGCCCCACAAGCGGACAAGTGGACACATTACATGCATAACCACTAGTTGACCTCATGTCATAGGCACAGCCAGCCCAATCAACATCAGTAAACCCTTTCAAGTCAAGGGATTTTCCATATGCATAAAACAACCCATAATATGTAGTACCCTTTACATATCTCATGATCCTCATGACTACATCTAAATGTGGTTTGCGAAACTTTTGCATGAACTGACTAATCAACCCCACTGCATAACATAAGTTAGGATGGGTAATAGTCAAGTATATAAAGCTAGCCACCATCTGTCAATACATGGTCACATTCTCTATGTCATTCCCAAGATCAATTTGCAGCTTGACATTCTGATCAAGAGGTGTCTCCATAGGCTTGCATTCAGCCATACCATACTTTTCTAACATGTCACGAGCATACTGTTTTTGTAGCAGCCATATACCTTGAGGCATAGAGACTACCTCAATCCCAAGAAAATACTTCAACTCACGAAGGTCATTGACTTTGAATTCAACCTATAAATATGATTTAATTTCAGAAATGCCCTCTTCATCATCTCCTAATAAGATCATCTACATAAACCACTAGAAACACATGCATAATCTGTCTTCTTCGTGAATAGACTGTGATCAGCATCACCCAATCTAAATCCATGTTGCTATAAATAATTGTTGATTTGAGCATTCCTTGCTCTAGGTGTCTATTTTAGCCCATATAAAGCTTTTTTCAACTTACATACATGTGTAGGAAAGTCTGGGTGAACATAGCCTTCAGACTGCTCCATATATACTTCCTCAACCAAATCACCATTCGAGAAAGCATCCTTGATGTCCATTTGCCATAATTTCTAGTCTTTGCATGCTGCCAAAGCAATGACATTTCTGACTGTTGCCATTTTAGCCACCAGACTGAAAGTCTCCTCATAATCAAGCCATACTGCTGCGTATACCCTTTTGCAACCAGCCTGGCCTTATAGCATTCTAACAAACCATCTGACTTGCACTTAACCTTGTACACCCATTTGCAGCTAATGGGGACTTTGCCTTCAGGCAACTTAACCGATTCCCATGCCTCATTTTCAGCCAGGGTTGCATACTCCTCATCCATGGTAGCACATCAATTATCATCTATAATTGCATCATCAAACTTTGTAGGTTCTTTGTAACATGTCACACTCTCCGTAACTATTGCTCACTCTGAGCTTGCCTCTCATGAGGCAGTACATAATGACTCTACCTTGCTCCAAGCATCATAATAGACAGAATGCCCAACTCACTATCCAAAATGTCACTATTGGATGACTCATAACCTGTTGTAAGTGGACTTGTCACATCCTCAGGCATCTTTTCTTTTCCCTTATCCAATCTGACATATCCGTGTCAGTGGATGTAGGAGTACGACTTTGCAAGCATCTTGACCAAGGACTTGGTGTAGGTGATCCATCACCTGTAGGACCACTCATAGATGTACTCATTATAGGTGTATTTTCAGCCTTACTAGTGCTTGTTGATCCATCAATAGCCACTGCAACAAGATTACTATACCACGATGCCAGCTCATCAAACACAACATCTCTACTAATCAATGTCTCATGCGTAGATGGTACATAACACTTGTAAGCTTTTTGGTCTTGTGCATAACCAAGGAACACACTCTTGATAGCTTTAGGATCCAATTTCTTCTTCTTTTCATCAAGAATGTGCACATATGCAATGCTGCCAAATACCTTCAAGTGTGACATACCAGGCTTATGACCGTACAATCTCTCATATGGAGTGACATCATGAATCCTTGCTGTAGGGGTTCTATTTAGCACATAGACAACACTCACTACTGCTTCAGCCCAATAACCATTTGGCAAACTCTTCTCATTCAACATAGCTCTTGCCCATTCCATCAATATCCTAGTTTTCCTTTTTGCTACACCATTTTGTTGCGGTGTATAGTTGTAAGTTAACTATCTTCTAATCCCATATTTAGAAAGGCACCTGTCAAGTAATTAGAGACATATTCTCCATCTCCACCTAATCTAAGACATGAAATTTTACAGCTCAATTCATTTTCAGGATGCTTCTTAAAGTCCTTGAATGCATCAAACACGTCATCCTTATGTTTCAATATGTAAAGCCAAGTGTACCTGCTGAAATCATCAATGAAGGATACATAGTAACGAGCACCACCAAATGAAGCATTATGAGATGGACCCCATACATCTGAATGTACCAAATACAAGGATCATGAGCTATTCCGTACATGTCTCATAAATGGAAACCGTGCTTGCTTTCCAAACTGACATGCATTACATACATGTCCAAAGTCATGATACTTGAACTTAGGTAGTCCAAGCATAGTCTCCTTCTACTGCATAGATTTCAGCTTTTGTACATTCACATGGCCAATCCACTTATGCCATATCTCAACATCTTGTATAGCACCACCATCATGTGCAAACATGGCTGATTTGAATTCTAAAATTGATGCATCAAGAGTAAACATTCTACCATCTCTTCAATCTCTAGCAATCAATTTGCAGTCATTATCATATTCTTCAACAAAGCATCCATCTCTATTAAATCTCACCTACATATTCTATTCTGCCATCCGTCCAACAATTGACAAAAGATTCTTGGTTATTGTAGGTACATGTAGTACATCATGTAGGCTCTTTTTCTTGCCATCAGGCATCAACAAAGGTATAACTCCTTTATGCTGAATAATATGCTAGGTGTCATCCCCAGTACAAACATGTCCATGCAAACCTGCAACCATCTCATCAAACCATTCTCCATGGGGTGTCATATGATTTGAAGCCCCTGAATCAATGTACCATCTCTCATCTCTTTTCTGCCTAGATGCATTCTTAGACACATGATGCATGGCAAACAACCTGTCACCCTGATCATCATGAACTCCGCTAGATGAAGCATAATTTCCATGCTGTCTACCCTTGGCTTTCATGTCAACCTGCTTCTTATGACAATTTTTTGCTATATGCCCATATCTACCACAATAATGATAGTCATTATCCCCGTTGGACTGATCATTTGACTACAAGGATCCTTCTCTACCTCTAGGAAATCTCCCCCTACCTCGAAATATGCTAGATCCATGCTAGCCCTATGTATTCATGCCATGCCATGCATTTTGTTGTTGCTATCCATAAGTGTTTAGAGTGTCTCCTCGACCTCAAAAAGAGCCACGGCCTCTCCCGCCTCTACCACGCTAGCTAGAGTAAAGAACAATGTCTCTGCTTTGAGACGTACTAGAACCTGAATTCAGCCCAATCTTAACTTCCACATGTAGGAGCAAAGCAATCAGCTCATCCCAATCAAGGGATTCAGCTCTCACAGAAATAGACGTATCACATTTATACTCTTTGCCAAGTCCATTCAATGCCACTACAATCACATCATCCTCAAACACTAAAGATCCAATGGTGGCAAGCTGATCCGCTATGTTCTTGATCTTTGTAGTGTAGGCCTGAATGCTTCTGCCATTCCTAGACATGTTATTGAACTGTTGCTTCAGCTGAATAATTCTTGCATGTGTTACATTTCCATAATTATTCATTAGTATGTCCCATGCATCCTTTGGGAAACTACATCTAGTAATATGTATAACCATAGTACCTGATATACATAAGGAAAACCAATGTAACACCTTGCATGCTCTCTCAATCCATAGCTTGTGAGTTCTTTTTTGATCATTTGTCGAATTCCTTTCATGCATTTCAAGTTCAGCCTCATCACTTGTACATAAATCCGAATAACATCTACCAAACAATGCGGAACTTCCATAAAGCAAAATTTTTGTTGTCCATCTTTTCTTCCACAATTTGAGTGATATTGTCAATTCCTTGAGCATTTTCCATGGTTGCAACTTAGGTATTTAGTGATATATACAACTTGTAAGTATCTCACTCCTTTTCCTACAGTTCAAGACCAGTTTCCTGTAATTCAGGATAGTTTCCTGCAATTCATGGCATTTTCCTGCAATTCAAGACAGTTTCATGCAGTTCAGGGTAGTTTCCTACAATAATTTTCTGCACCAAAGAAACAGGGTATTTCACCCCTTTACAACCTTAGAAACATCCACAAGTATGTGGGATAACCCGTAGATATTTTAGGCGATACATAGACTCTACAAGTAATGTATCTATGTCTCATATATTCTTACTACAGTGAAGAGAATATACAGCCTAAAACCTACACCCTAACATTCAGGCACCATCCTAACATTCAAGAAATCAACTCCTTTGAGATCATGAGTGATAAATGATGCTATTTTCTTCAAGAGTGTAGAGAGGCAATGTTATACACTACATTTACTATAAATGACCAGCCAAGTAGATGTCAATGCATTTGTTTCATCTCTAGATTTCAATCCTCAGTTGCATCCAATGCTCTCTTTAGTCTTCCAAGCATTCAACATACATATGTCAGGCCATGCTAATGATCAAAGCTCCAAAATGACATCTAATGCTTCAGTAAGAGACAATGCTCGTTGCCTACATTCAGTGACAATTTTCAGCCATTAAAAAATTCTAGATCCAAATATTTTTCTACATGAACTTCTAGCTCCAATGCATGACATCAAGTCCATATGACTTCCCAGCATATACCTATGCTTCAACAGTACTCCTGAACAAGTTTGAGAGTTCCAAGCTTATGCTAGAGGTGCATACATACTGTAGGTTGTCTGTATACAACAGACCACTATTATTTCAAATCTCTAATCAATTCTTCAAGCTCCTAGATGAGCTCTCAGTCAGGCTCTCAGTCAAGCAATGATGCCATTACCTGCTGTTAATTGCAGTAAACAGCCAGTCTACACATGTCTATGTTGAATATCTCAAAATTTGTGAGGAATTTGAAAAATGTTTCTTCTGTAAAGTTATAGACCACGTCAAAACGGTCAGGTGTATGGGCCATTTCTCCAAAAACCATTTTTGTAGCAAGATATAGCTTCTGCGAAAAAATGGGTTGCATGCACAATCTCCTTCGATGATGTTTTCTTCAGATCTGATGTCTTGGTGTCAAATGGCCACTACCAAGCCTTCAGGCTTTAGAAGTTCAAGCTTTGATACCATGTTGGAAGAGAGGGAGAGAGACAGAGTGGAGCAAAAGATGAACCTCAGCTCATTGTTGTTTTTCTTCCATTATCCTTCCATCATACTCACTAAAAGAGACTTACACACATAGGTATGACTAACCAAGACTAACTGTGGTTAAGTCACTGACTACACTGACTTATTGAATTTCACACACGTGTACAACTATATCGAGTTAATGTCTGTCACACACATAAAGATAGACTGACTGAAGAGTAATGGGACCTTAATATTCTAACAGCTCCCTGTTTCTATTAATAGTAAAATAAATACATGAAAGAAGGAACTGCATATTGAGGTAGAGATTGAATACACCCCATTATTCAAAAGAACCCAGTGTACCAGTGTCAAACCTCAAGTTTTGCAGAGTTACAAGCAAATGGGATTGAAACATATGGACTTGTGGGTTGATGGAAAAATCTACCCAATTGGCCCCTTAAACAATATACCTCCAACTTTCTTAGGAATCACAAATTTGTTGAAGTATATGTACAAGGGTGAAAATGGGTTGCTCGGTTACACTAGGTGGCTTAATGATCTGGCATTCAAAGTATTTACAAATTGCCAAGAAATCATAAAAATTTATTATGATGTGATTGTTGCACATCAACTTCATATACAACAACTCATAGGACAAGTGGTACAACTGAATGACACTATAATTCAACAAAACATTCAAATTATTTCAATGCAGGACATTATCCATGACATTGGTATCTCATATGAGAAGGCAAATGCACAATTGGATGACCTGAGAAATATCAACATCAAGCTAACACAGGAGTGCAAATGAAAGAAGAAGATAATCAATGAGTTAATTGTAAATAACGGCTAGTGGAAGCAATGTATCAAAGAATGTAAGGTAGCTTAGAATAAGAACCTAGGTGAGGGAGAGGTTGGATCATGTATTAGTAGATTGTTGAAGGCAAGTACATTGGAAAACACTTTGACCAATCCTAAGTTTAAGGCTGTGAAGGAAAAGGTGATTGAGTGCACAATAAAAGATGTGTCAAATGAGTTCTCAATTGTGGATGCACAATTCATTTGTGATGTGGCTGGTATTAGCACAACGACTTACTCAAATATATTCAAAGGTGTGAAGACTGGGTTTGGTCGTGTGCTGAAGAGAAATAGAATCATGCCTCTTCCTCAACCTTCAAAGTTGATAAAGGCCCGACGATAACTTAATACAAAGGTTCTGGAGCTGATAGGAGATCCCATGTATGTTCAATATGTGGAAACACTAAAGGTTGGGACAAAAAATGCATATGAGGTGAAGTTCATTGAACTCAACAATTATTATTTGGTTTTGTACAAGGTGCAGTCGACAATGGTAATGTACTGCAATATGTGTGTTGAGGAATGTAATGGGAAATTTTAGTTTGTTATAAAATTGGATGAAAGTGAGGTCATCAAAGGAGTAAAGCTTCAAAGAGTTCGTGCAACTCTTATTAATAGAGCTTTACAATTTAACAAGAACAACCCAAGGAACTTTAGTGTTCAATCTGAGCGCCATGTGTGGTGGCTCACTGCATTTGAAGTTCCTAAGGAAACATTTGAGGTGCTACAACTATTCTTTATGCACACAAGCATTCTGAACATCATTGATCATCAGGAACATGGTGAGATGCTCTCAGTTGAAGAGTATGGTCAATACTTGGTTGAATGTCATCTTGCAGGAGACTTGAAAACTTTAAAATGCATGTGTGGAATCTCTACTGGTACAAATACAAAGAATCCATGCCTATATTGCTTGATAGAGAGGGTGGAAGGAAAGGACGGAAAGAGGAACTGGCAAAGGGTGACAAGTGCTACACCGACATGCAATAGAGAATATCCCACTTGGAAGCCCATCTTCAACATTCCATTGGATTGTATTCACATTTATTCTTTGCATGCTTTTGTCAAAATCATGGAAGGACTTGTATATGAAAACATTTTATTTACTTATAAGATGCAACCAAAATAAATAAATCCATTGCAATATGTAGGAATGTGGAGCGAGCTCATGGAAGTTACTATATATATATCCTCTACATCACGTGCATTCGAGGCCTATTTATAAATATCATTATCTGTGAATTTTTCATGAATAGAACATGACTCTTTTCTATTCAATTTGTAAATAACCCCTTTATATTACGCCCTTCTATATGTAAAAAATTGTATAAAAATGGTATTTTAAAAATACCTTATTTTGAACCCACGTGATGCACACATTTATTCATGAGTAACTTACCCGAGGGAGCGAGTGCTATCATAAATTGGGCTACAAAAGCATCAAGTGATGATTGAAAGAGATGAGAAGAGATCATGAAAATTTGATAACTTGCCAAAAAAGCCTTGCTTTGGAGGAGCAAAGGCTAGGAAGTTTCTCTCAGTACCCATAAATGAGAAAGAGAATGTCATGGTTTGTAGGCCACAGGACTACGATGGGTGAAAAAGTTACATTTTGCAGTTCTTGATCAAAGTAATCGAGGAAAAACAAGGTTGTCCAAAGCTAAGGTTTGGATGAGTCTTAACAAATTGGCTCCCTTATTTCTCAAGATGGTGTTTAACAATGAAGATAAGCAAGAATTTATCGATGTTGTGCATAGCTTCTACAAAAACATGGTGGAAGCATTGGGTAAATGCTCCATCACACATTACATGGTGGGTACTAAGTTAATATTTTAAAATTGTAAGAATTGTATAAACTATTGAGCATAGTTTTACTCATGTGTGATATGTGTCTTTGTAGCATATCCTTGAGCCACATGGGCCATACTTTGCAGAAAAGAGAAGCATCGGAGTTTGCTCCACACAAGGAATGGAAAATTCACATTGGATAGTGCATGGTGCATACAAAAGAAAAACCGATCATGGTGGAGAGGTGAATGGTAGCAATCCAATGATCCAATTGCTATCTTGGTGGTATAGGATTATAGTAGTGGATGAATTAAACTCTCACAAAAGAGAGAAAATGAAAGTGCTGATGAATTGGCTACACACATGATGGAATGACATCATGCCACTAAAAGAATGTGTTATGAAGCCTCAAATGCCAAAGAAAACCATGCCAAGTGGCTAGCAGCAATGCTTCGATAAGGTAGCAAATGGGTTCAAAGAGAGCTAAAATAGTAAGATGAACTATGTGTTCAGTGTGAATGCAATTAATAATTTAAGAGAGAAAGAGAGAGTATGCATCTATGTGAATGAGTCTCACAGTTTAGGGTTATATAAAAGAGGGTGTCACTTTCTATCTTATTCATTGAGTTCTCAAATCTCTTGTGCAAGAAAGATGGCTAGGCCTAAGGTGGTTGCAAATAAGCTTTCTCTTAGAGCCCCATATCGTGTTTAGCCCCTTGGAGCATCTACTAGCTCAGATGCACCCCCTTCTCAACTTAACCTAGCTCCCTTAAGCTGCCCTCACAAAGGTCCTCCTCAGCATCCCCACAAGAAACGCAAGTGAAAGCCATGTATAGTGGCTCTAAGAGAAATCGGGAGGTATCAACGCTCTTTTGATCTCATCATTCTAAAGGTGAGCTTCTCGAAACTTGTTCACGAGATTGTGCAAGACCTCTACGCACAGAAAGCAGAAGGTGGTTTTTCGCACAAAGTCAGGACAGACCTGATTGCTTCACAAAAGAATGTCTTCATGCTCTACAATGTGTTGCAAAGGCCTTTTTAGTTGGCTTAATGATTGATGCTCAGCGTTGTGCAATACATGTGAAGCACATTACTATAACTCCCAAGGACTTCCAACTTGTAAAAAATCTTCAAGTAGTGAAGGATGCATTTGTTCCAATGGAATGAATATAGTTTGTAATGTTATCTTTTTTGGCATAGTGTTCTCCTCATGCATTGACTATGTCCTAGTGCAAAACTATTGTGCAGGCCCTTAAATTATGAATTAAATTTTTACTCTTGTCCTTTGCTCTCAACTTTGACTGTGCATCTTTGTTACTGTATTTTTAACTCTTACTTACAGTTTTTGCTAGCATTGTCAATTTCAATACGAAAAACATGCAAAAATTTTCCATTTCTTGTTGCAAACTTTATTTATGATGCCTCTGTATAGTTTATCTGGTGCGAAGTTTCTAAGGTCTAGCAGTTGCGATGTTGATTTCTCAATTATCAATCCATTCATAATTTTTGTATGGGATAATTTTTAAGACACTAAACTTTATCAGAGTGCAACGAAACTTTACACACGCACTCGTTAGGTGGCCAAGAGCCCTTTTTTTTGTGGGAAAAAATATCTACAAACCTCTGGTCCGAAGTCTGGCATCTGGAGCCACTTTCTAGTCTTTCTAGCAGAAAGTGGCTCTAGATGCCAAACTTCGAACCAAGGATTTGCAAGAATTTTTTTCCAAAAAAAAAGGGCTCTTGGCCACCTAACAAGTGCGCATGTGAAGTTTCATCACATTTCGATAAAAGGTTATGAATTTATGATCACATGATGGATAGTGTATATGAAGCTGCATTACCCAATTTTGGGGTTTAAATGGATTAAAAGTTCATTCTTCTTCTTCTTTTCACATCTTTCTTTCTTTACTTCCTCCATTCTCTCACAACCCCAACCTCTGTCTCTTCTCCATCTTGCCATCTCAAGCTTGCATGGCACGCACCAAGCAAGTATGTCACCGTTTCGGCCATGGGAAGGCCTTACACCAAGGCCCGCCACTTGGAGCACAAGGCGGAGCCTCCTCTAATGGAGCAACATGTGCTCCCCATAGAGCACAACAACCACCATAGAAGAATAGGAGATAAAAACCAGGCACTATTGCCCTTTGAGAGATAAGGAGAATCCAACGAGGATACAAGCTTCTCATCCCGAAAAGATCCTTTCATAAAGGTTATTTGGAAAGTTATGCAAGACTGGAGCTAAAAGGGATGGCAAGACTGGAGCTAAAAGGGATGGGAAGATTTTGGGCGCAATTGCGGGATGGCCCACCAACAAGAAGGTAAATTGTTGCAGATATGAAGGCCTTGCAAACGGCTATAGAGGGGTTTCTCATGGACTTATTTAATGATACACAGCTAGCGGTTATCCATGCAAAGTGTGTCACAATCACACATAAAAACATGAACTTTATCGTTCGACTTCAACACGGCAAGGTGACTCCTTCATAGGTTATGAGATTAATGATGCAAGGTTTTGTAATGAGTGTTATAGCACCATAGCATCTTAGAAAAACAAAACATTTTGTATACTTTACTACATTGGAACATATATATATATACACATATACACACATACATATATATGTATATATATATACATATACATACATACATACATATACATACATATATGTGTGTGTGTGTGTGTGTGTGTGTGTGTGTGTGTGTGTGTGTGTGTGTGTGTGTGTGTGTGTGTGTGTGTGTGTGTGTGTGTGTGTGTGTACATACATACATAATATCTCATGCGATGTGTACTGAATTCAAATAATTGAGTAAAGTTGTTTTGTTCTATTTCTTGAAATGCACGACTCTTAATTTTTTTTAAACTTATGCATGCATTGAAAGTAGTAATAGGTAGGAATATGAGTTACGTTATTGCCCATGCACATGCAAGTGTAGTACTACACATTGACATAATTAAATTGGATTATGTTAACATATGCGAATACGTCATTCACATACCACACATTATCGTCACACTTATACAAACCACACATTTATTCAATAAATATTTATTTATAGAGACAAAGTAAAATATCTTATATTCATCAAGAAAAATGCATGTGATGGCTGATAGTGATGGTAGATACAAAAAGATGATAGCCAACAAGAACTCTCCTTGTTCCTTGGCTTTTTCATCGATGGAGAGGAGGGACCAACTTTTGATGAAAATAGAAGTTCCTTCTTTGCTTCAAAAATGACACGCTCTCCCTTCAGCTCTTTCTCCAAAAGAAGCAGATCTGACACTTTAGCAAGGTCACCTAATGTAGCAAGCATGCACATTGCTCCACCACACATTTGGCCAAACAAGTAAATAAGCTTTGGTCGCTTGACTAGCACCACCTTCTCCAAGCTAGATGTCACAGATATCGCTCTAAAAGGTCCAAACTTGGTCAACAAGCTCAAATTTTCATGATTGTTTCTTACACTCATGGTGAGCACTTCTTATGGAAGACCACCAAGTCTACCAATGTACTCCTTTAGAGCTGAATCCTTCCATCAATCCGCATGCCGAGCTCCTCCTTGCCTTGATGCAAACTCATCTATATACAGTATGTCTTGAATGATAAAGTCAAATCAAACAATATATTTAGCAACTAACCTAGAGTTATCAGAAAGGGACAAAACTTGATGGTAGGGTGCGTCGTGTCCCTGGAAGTCCACCAGTGAAATCTTAGCCAAAAATTATGTCTATAGCTGCCCTATCCAAAGTTTGGTGTCTAGGCCACTTTCTGACTAGACGATAGCCGCCAGAAAGTGGCCCAAGTGCCAGACTTGATAGACTTTAGACACCACAGCTGCAAGCATCATTTTTATCCAAGATTTTATCGGTGGACTTCATGGACCCAATGCACCCTACTGTCAAGTTTCGCCGCATAAAAATATATGGTATTTAGAAATATCACCTTCTTTAGAGCATGTTGTATCTTCATTTCCTTATGTGTTAGTGAGGCATCTCTTTGGGCAGAGGAATCTACAAACTCCTTGGTAGGAAGTTGGGGCCTTGGTCTGAATAGATCATACTGTAGTGCTTAAAATTCAGCATCCAACACAATGAAATCTTCTTTAACCAAGGTAATATGCTCCTGTGCTACTATGATAGCACTCACTATATCTAAGCTTGTGCTATCATATTTTTCAATCTCTACCATCATCGAATGCACATCCATGTAATCATAATTGATCATGTCTTCCATCATATCCCTCACTAGGATGGAAAACAACTCTTCTTCCTTTATTTCCAAGTATTGTAGTACATCTTATAGAAGCAAGGATTGTATACCATCTACTTCAATGGGCGTCAAGGAGGCAAGGTTTGGTTTGTCGACTTGTGGCTATTCTGAAGAAGATGGCACCATGAGAGCCAACCCTTGCTATACCACAACCTGATGTTCCTCTTCAACATTTATGAGCTCTTCAATCGGCTCTTCTCCCGTGTATGTGATATCAACAACTTGTGGAGTTGTATCATCATTGCTCTCCTCCTCTAGGGGTGTATCCAATGCAAGGAGATAAATTTCCAATGTGCAATCACACTCCACGAGATCCAAAGGTGTTGTACCTGGTGCACTACCCAAAGGAACAGTGCATATTCTGTGCAAAGGATTCACGTGGACGAGACACCTATTCACCACTTTTTTCTGATTCTTCCCTACATGAAATACCATGAATTGTTCCACAAGCATCCAAGTCATGTTGAATCCCTCGATGGAGTATGTGCAGGTAGCAATGGTGCTCACAAAGTTTTCCAAAACCTGAAGGAGGGAATCGAGCAATGAGAGCACACTTTCAAGGTTCAAGTTCTTAGAGATAACTTGAAATATCTCATTACCTTGGTTGGCAAAGATAGTATTGTGGATCTACCCGTCAAAGTGTGTCCGAGCATCCATCATAGCAGGTAGGAGGGATGTGGTGTATATAAACAGATGAAGAGAGAAAGTGTAAAATGAAACAATAAAATAAGAACTAAACTAGTTCTACCTTAAAAACCTTAAGTTTTAAACTAGTAAGGATTGTTTGCATATGATATTTAGTTATGGTTTTACTTACATCTTTGTAAAGTTCACGTGTATATGTAAATGTGTTGATGTAGAAAGTGTATAGCAAGTGCATGATTTTGCATAAATGCCATAATTTTTAAATATTGCAAGTTTGCAAGCGTCAATATTCTATTGGCCAAAAAAATCAAAAAATTTATAAGTGTTGGATATTACAATTTGTGGTATTGGGATTTTTAGGGAGATTCTACAATTTCTAAAATATGTGGAGGCACATACTTTCCATTGGTAATAGTATCCGTAGCTCGGCTTCGAATTTTCCTACCATCTAGTTTAACATAGAAGCTAACCATTGGATTCTGCATTAACATTAACTCTGAGTCATTTTTTATGTCCAAGTTTTGCCTAGAATCCTAGTTACATAATCCTCCGATGCACTTTTTATGACATATGTGATTTTGATATGTTTTAAACCCTTACATTCCTTGAACATATGTGCAAAAATTGCAATTGGTATAAACCAACTTAGATGTACATTCTTTGAGCTAGTGCTTGGCTTCATAGAGTTCAATATGTCTGCTGAATTTTTTGTGCTACACATGTGCGAAATGTTGCTACTATACAATGGCCATTCTATGGTATTGAGATTCGGTATGTGCATAGACTCAAGTGTTCCATATTCTCGACCCCCCTCTTGGGCAATATGTACTTGGAGTCATAGAAAAAAACAAGGTCCTCTACAAGTTGCTTAGTTGTACGCCCCCCTCAAAGAGCAATCTACCGATTTCGAGGTGGTAACACTTAAAAGAACTTGTGAAACTCTCAACATTTTGCCACTCACAGCAATCCGAAGGGTATACTTCTATAAATAGGAGACAAGTAGTTACATAGATATCATGAAATTTTTCATTCTCAATGAGTTCCAAATACTTACTGTTTGCAATGTTTCGTTGAAAGGGCACAGTGGGGCGCAACATGTATTTGTTTTTGCATGTATACATGTTATACAAACACCTCTATTACAAGGTGAGAATCAACATTCATTTTTCTGAGAGCTCAAAATTTTACCCTTCTAGTGCTTTGATACATCTGTAATTGCATATGCTTTCACCTTGAAAGCTCCCTTCATACTTGGATGCATATGTACCCAAGGCAAGCAATGATATGTATCAATGATCCAATTCCCTTCTTCATCTTTTCTGCTACTATGTACTTCTATAGAGGGAATGCTTGTTCTTCTCTTAGGCATTATAACCTAGGCATTAGATATAAAGAAGTATGTACTAACCTCTAAACAATAAACATTTTAAGTATGTCTAGTAAAAACACCAATATGCTATATAAATCAACATGGCATTAAGAGATATTTACACTTTTGTAAATAGACACAAACATTGATATCTAAATACATCTGGATATGTATATTGACACAAAGTATAGATTCAATTTCAAGGTATCACTTTAATCATTCCATTTACATGAAATATAATAAAAAGAATAGTATCAGAATACTCAAAGAATATTTTCAAAATAAATCTCACTATAATGAATAGGAGTTTGATTTGACTCAATACATTGTATACCACACCATTTTCTCCATTGGGCGCGTTCCTTGCTTCCCTCACTTCAAATGTGATTTTTGAATTTTTGTGACCTTGTGGATCCATCGAATGTCAGAAAAAATTGACGTGGTAGTTCAGGGAGAGTTGATGGTCGTCCAGAAAAATTTTGCTAGTGTTTCACCTAGTGATTTAGTCGTATGGAATGAAGGCGTAACTAGGGATAGAGAAAATAAAAATGAAGTAGAAGGGGAGTATTTTCCTCTTTCAAGGCTCAAAGCTTCAATGGATAAGAGAAGTAGAAAAAATTTTCCATCATCAGGAGGTCTTCCTTCTTGCTTTTTTTGTGAAGGAGAGGGGGTGTATTTATAAGCATGAGAGGGAGTATGTAGTCAAATAATTCATTTGGCTACTTGTTAAAAACCAATTGAGCTTTATTAAATATTCATTTTGATTGCCTACCTATTGGATAGTGACATGGGGATGATTTTTAAATGGATTCTCTCTCTCCAAGCATAAAAACGTCCTTTATTTTGGCCTATTTTTTCAAAAATGTATTTGTCTCTTCAAAATGACTTCATCTGGTGGTTTTTGGCCTACTTACTTTATGACTTATCTAGCATATAACGTTAGGTCATACTCTTTGATACTTAACTTACTCAATATCATGCTCATTCTCGCACGTTCTTTATCCAACAGGTTGAGGATTTTGTGAATTGTCTTGCGGTTATGAAATCAATGCAATCCTTGATGCATTAAATGAAATAGTGAATGCCAAATCAATTATAATATGGGAACAATTATATGATCAAGCTATTGTAATATTATTTACAAGGCTTCTTTGCTTTTTGTTGGCTGGCATCATGTTAGAAGATAGAGTAGGATCGGAGCAACATTGAGTGATCCCTTTCTTTCATTATTCTCACTCGTAACTCATAGTACCAAATAGTTACAACTAGGTCATCTAGCCAATGTACTAAACATGGTTAAGTCAGAGACCACCGACTTATTAAATGTCCCACACTTATTGTGTACAGTTGGACATAGAGTTAGAATGTTGAACATGCCTATAAACAAATAGATAGAGCGTTGTCGTCGCGTTAAGAGTTGAAGATCTTCCACCAGGGCTTTTAGTGCAGAAGAAGAGTTTGGGATTCAATATTCAAGAAGGAAAAATGGATTGAGTTTTGATAAGATTCAAGGTTTAGAAAGAATTTAGGTACGGAAGAGGAACTCAAGCCTTCTCACTTTGTACTTAACATATATGAACAGAAGGAATAAGACTAACTTGATTACATCAAATGCTTCAGGATGCATACATCATTTCATAAAGGATATTTTCAAATTTCTAATTCATTTATGAATGTCAAATGCAAGCTCTATTGGCATTTATTTCATGTACATAGATGGATTTCAATCCTTTGGGTCAAGTATATTGATGCTAGAATCAAATACATCCAAGATTTGGGCCAAAGATACATGAAATGAATGGAAAAAGAATAATTTTAGCTTTAGCCCTGTTTTAAAACAGAAAATTCCAGCCCATAAATAAATTCAAAATGAGTGCATAAACTCAAGAAGAAGCACTTTTGATCATCTATGAACAATGTCCTGAAGAAAAGAGGTCATTTTCCTCTATTACAACCATAAAAAACCCATGTTTGCTCATAAAAATAGATCAAAATAGTGGGCTGCCCTGTTTATGACTGGTTATTTCAGCCCATAATAGTCCATAAGTCTTCAATATCCTCACCTTTTGCTTGCCCCAAAGTCACTCAAGTACTTGGGCACAAGTCGGACTTCATTGGACCAAGAATAAGGTAGAGAAGATGAGAGAAGTCGTGCATAAGAGCAAGCTGAATACTCTTCTCTCAGATTTCCCCTCTTTATAGACAATTTCAGCATGCATTTTCATCAGACCAAAGAGGCAGAGAAGTGGAGCTCTCACCATGTTTACATCTTCAGTAGTTGGGCATGTTCATCTTCAGTTTGCATGCTCCACTTCATGCATCTCAGCTCCAGCTTTCTTCCAGTCTTCCTCAGACAGTGCAGCCCGCATTTTGCGCCGAAAAACGCAGGTTGCTCTCTGCTCTATCCCTGGTCACTTTTTGACCAGCCTAGGTCACTTGCTGGTCACCTAAGTTAGTTACTTTTGGTCCCTTGTGGACCTAGTGGACTTTTGTCAGTTTTTGGCAACATTTTTGGGATTTGTCCATATTTTTGTACCTGAATTAATGTGATTTATCCAATAGACTATCAATTACTTCCAGATGTCCAAGTTATAGGTTCCCATAGACTTATTTTTCATAAATGTATATGGTATAATTGCAAATTATATGCTAAATACAAAAGAACTTGTATAACTAAGGTAGATATTGGATAATAATGCCTGAATTTTGTATGCAAATATCTCATACAACTTCCAGTGAAACTCTTCTTTGTTTATAAGAATCCCATGATTTATATCATGGACAGTAAACTCTTTGACATTCACCCCCTCCTAACCTGCACATCCTCTGGCATGTGCCATTTCATAAGATTACAGGTCAAGGAGGGTCTTCTTCTTCATGTTCATTCTCTAAGTCTTTTTCTTCCACTATGTCTTCAAGTAGAGGACTCATTTCTAAGTCATCAAGTTCATAACTTGAAGATTCTCTTGGTTTGAAGAGTTTGATTCGTTTCCCAGCTATTGGAATCTTAATCATAGTCCCATCCATTTCAGCCAAAGAGTAAGTAGCATTATTATGTACTACTTTTACAACATATGGTCTAAACCATCGCTTGGCTAACTTCCTATGAGCACTATATTGATTATCCAGGATGCTATCATAAACAAGAACCCAGTCATTCTCTTGAATAGCTCTTGGACGAAGTCGATGGTGCTTATCAAACCTCTTCTTATTCTTTAATCTTGCTGTTTTTAGCCTTTCAATGGCTATTTTAACATCCTCTGGCCTTCTTTCAAGTTGCCTTATGCGTAAAGACAACAATTCTTCCTTGTTCATGCCTTCATCCCAAGGCAAGATACTCCATGTGACAATGGATTCCTCAATAGGCATAATAGGTGGCTGTCCATACATGAGTTCAGCTGGCATATATCCTGTCACTGCACTATGGGTTGTTCTATCAGCCCATAATGCGAATGGTAGCATTTTAGGCCATTCCCTCAACTTTCCTTTGCATGATTTTGCTAAAGCTTTAAGAATTTTTTGATGACCTCTTTCACTCTTACCATTGCCTTCAGGATTGTAGGTTGAAGTAAGAGATAGCTTAATTCCCCATTGATCAAAGAAATGGCGAGCTTCATCGGCATCCAATTCTCCTCTATCAGCTATTATTTTAGCAACACATCCATACCTGCAAAATACTTCTTCAAGTAAAAATCTACAAACAACATGAGTGGACTTTGTTGTCAAGGCCTTTCCTTCCACTTGATTTGTGAGATCTTCTCTAGCAAGTACTAGATATCTCACGTTCCAAATTCCTATAGGCATGGTTACTAAATCAATAACCCATCTATAGTGAATAGATAAAGGATAGGTAGGCTGAAGCCCATCTCTATGCTTTACCATAGAATACATTTGACAAGCATGACAAGACTCAACAAAATGCTCAATGTCTTTATACATGTTTTGCCACCAAAATTTTTTCGTTATTTTGGCAAAAGTACCCCATATGCCTCTATGACCAGCCAATAGGCTTTCATGGAATTCTTGCATGACCTGTCTTTGTGTCTTTTTGTCACCTAAGACACGAACAAGCGCTTTTCCTTTCTTTTTTGCATGCCTCCAAAGGTAGCCATCTTTAAGAAAAATACCATAGGCTTTTCTCTTAATTCTCTTGAACTCTTCATGAGTCCATTCTTCCTTCTTTGTCATAGTACTCAAAAATTGGCCAATTTTTAGCCAATCATCTACATAATATTCTTCTTTAAAGTGTGAACAAACCATAACAAAACATGGAATATGCTGTTTACTAGCTATCCATTATCCTTCTTTAGTTGATTCATCCATCCTTGCTGATGTAAAAGTTGTATTATCAACTGAACCTATTGTTCTTGCTGTAATTTTTGTTGTACCTACATTAACAGCTTCATTTATAAACTCTGATTCTTTTTCATCCATCATTTCTTCTTCATCCATATATCTAGCACATGAAAGCATGTCAGCAACTGGATTATCTTTACCTACAATATGTTTCAAATCAAGATTTAAGGATTTAATATAGGCTATCCATCTTAGCATGGCTATGTTAGGAGTGGAACAGTTGGCTATCATGCCCAAGAGTGGAAGGCAATCTGTCTCAACTATAACATGTGCGCCCATGAAGTACTCCCTGTCACATTTTAATGCTATTGCTACTCCCCAAAGCTCTCTTTTAATTTGAGCATACCTTCTTTGTCGTTCATTAAGAACCTTGGCTCCAAAGCGGATCACATATCTGTTGCCTTCAAGGTCGTCTTGACCAACTGCCCATCCTATTCCAATAGGACTTGTGTCCACTGTGAGAAAAATGGGTTGTCCATTAGAGTAGTTATCCCTCTTTAAAGTGGGAGCTGAAGTCAGCATTTTCTTGAGTTTTTGAATAGCCTAAGTGTATTCTTTTGTCCATAGAAACCTTTGGCCCTTTCTTAGAAGCTGATAAAGACTTTCAGCAACATGAGCAAAATGTGGTATCCAAATAAGGTAGAAGACACATGCACCAAGAAATCTTCTCATTTCTAAAACATTTATACATTCTTCTTGCATCTTGCTGATTGCATTTATTTTCGATGGAGAAGGCTTTCGGCCATATGGTCCACACATATGACCGACCATAAGGACTTCTTCAACTCCAAAAACAGATTTAGCTCCTGAAAGAGTAAGATGAACTTCTTCTAATTTAGACAAGATTTGAGCACAATCATTAATATGATCAAAAACAAACTTTCGACATCGAAGTTCATTGAGTTCTTCATTTTTCTCATGAACTTCACATCCTTTGATTGGAACATCATCAAGGAAAGGAAGAGTCAATTGAGGAATATAATCCCTCAATACTTTATGCATGGCATTCATCATGTGAGCTACTGAATTCGTAGCCCCTTGAGGTAGAGTACACATGCGGACTAGGCCAAGAGGCGTCTTCATTGTAGTAATGTCACGGCTTTCCAAAGCAAGCTGAAATTGGTCGTAGCCTGAATATAAGTCTCCCATGGAATAGATTGCCCTTCCTGTAAAAGCTTCAACAAACTCATCCACAATTGGTCGTGATCCAACGTTTCTAATAGTGACTTTATTAACAGGTTGCAAATCTTGAATGAATCGTAAAGATCCATTCTTCTTAGGTATGGTAAACCATAGGTTGGAATATGTAGCTGAAGATGGCTCCAATATTCGCATTTTTATCTTTTCATTTAAAAGTTCCAATAACTTAGGCAAATGAGCCCTTGGAACCGGAATTGGTTTAAGATTCCAAGGCACATGTGGGACCGTAAAAATTACCATTGGAGCCACAATGCTTGGATCCACACAGCCGATTTCATGTGGCTGAAATGAAAAGGCTTTACCATGGTTCTTTAACATCTGCATGAAAATTTGTTTTTCAGCCCGGCAAGAGGAAAGAGTCTTCACCAATTTTCAGCTTTTGTAGACTTTCAGCTGTAAATTGATGGCCAATATCTTTAGGATCACGAAGGCTTGGTTGTTTGGATACCCTTTCTGCCAATCCTTCACTTTCAGGTGGTAGAGGAGTAGCTACCGGCTTGACCTTCTTATCAACTGTTTTATATTTTGTTTCTACTCTTGCTTCATCCTTGTTTGGCTGTCCAAAGGCTTCATAATCTGCAAATTCTTAAATTATGTCATACATATCCAATGTACATACCTATATGGACTGATTTTTAGCTTGATTTTTTGCATGAACGGCTGTATAAATCTCAGCCATTGTATCATTATAATTCAGCCCATAAAATAGACCTACAATTTCTTCATCTTTAGGTAAAATATCAATTTGCTTCAGTTTTTGCTCCGTATGACTCAAATACTTTCTTTCAGCCCTGTTCATGGCTGAAAATTGTTTATAACAGCCCACTCCATTGGCTGAAAAAACCTGCAAATCAACTTTAGACCTTGCCTCCTTTATATGTGGAGGCAATTTTTTATGGCATGATGCACTGCCATAGCCTCCACTTATAGCAGCGCTACCCGAAAACCCTTAAATTCTCGGGCATTAGGAGGAATGGAATGATCTCTCAATCGATCCCTATTCCGATGGTGATTAACACAGACAATTAGGAATTGAATAGCCTTATCATTATCCTTGCTTCTTATCCGAGCGTATGATGAACCATCATCAAGAGCCTTTGTCTCTAAACGAGACTCGGAAATAAATGGTTGTCCAAGAATGATTGGATAACTGCAAGAATCTTGAACAAAGAAATGAAATTCATCTTTTACATTACCAATAGTAACTTATACGTAAGGACATGCTGCATAAAGATCGCCAAAAGAGTTATTGGCTGCCTTCATGCACCACCCTGGGTCCACATCAATGGGCCATCCACCATTCTCATAGAGACTTCTTGACATAACATTAATTTTTGAACTATGGTCTATAAGGGCAATGCATGGAGTTTCTTTCTCACCGATTTTAACAACAGTTTCAGTAGTTGTCCTTGCCCAATGGGCACGAGAATAGTGACTACTTGGAATAAAGTGAGTTCACTTTCTTCCTGCATGTTGTGAAGAAAAGTCTATTTCTTTTGCATGGGCTGCACTTTAGATTGAGAAGTTTCCACCATTATGGCTTCTTCAGCTTCTGCTTCATAAATGTCTTCATCTTTAGCTTCTATGGCTGCAATCAATTCTTTGATTGCCTCCAATCGAATCCCTTGAGTTTTCAACTTCTCTTCATCCTACAAATACACATGAAGTACTTGCAAAAAAGCATGTACAGATTCTTCAGTTTCCTCACCAACATATTGTCTTTTTCGTTTAATTACATCAATTATTACATCATGAAATCCTCGTTTTGCAATACCGAGAATTTCACCTAGTGTAAATTCAATTCTACTTCCAAGAATCCTTTCTTCTAGGATCCGTTTAAGATCCGTTGTGGCCTCTATGTCTGACTGCAACTTGTAACTGGGATGTTTGCTTTTTCTTTTTCCTTCTGTCTTCTTTGCTTGAGGGGCATCTCCCATGTCAAATTTTGGTCATGGCGGATTTTCAGCAGCCTTCTGTTGGTCTGGTTTGCTTCTTGTTATGCGTTTAGTCGGTCCTGAAGAAGAAGGACCGGCAACATCTTCTTCTCTTCTTTTCTTTCTTCTATCATGGCTTCTTGATTATTAATTTCAGCTAGCCGGGAAAAAGCTGAAAATGAATCCACAGGCTCAGACCATCCGGTTCTTCCTCGAATACATTGGCTAGCAGTGGTTAAATCATCCTTAGTTGCCTTGCCTTGCTCCATGCGTTTCAAGGCCTACGTCCACACTTTAGATTTTGCATTAGTTTTATATGCTTTAACAATTTCATTAGTTGGCTCAATTTGCAACCCATAAGTTGCAGCATCAACAGCTGCATAGGCTGTTCTTGTTGCCAAATCCTCCAATCTTTTCTTCATGCCGCCGTTACCAAAGTTTGGCTCAAGAGGAAGCCCGGTTTCGGTTGCATTAATTTTTCTATCCTTCCAAAAGACTAATTTTTGTGCTTCAGCTTCATGGAATGCTCTGCACTCCCTCTTATCATGCTGAAGGCTATCACACCAAATGTAGCGTCTTTTAAAGCCTTCTCGTGCAGGTCTTTGGGCAATTGACCGACCCCTTTCTTCTACTTTAACATCAAGCCTTTCTACTTTAGAATTGATTTCTGTTAAATTAAGATGGAGATCCCGCATGCTTTTAATCTCGTCCATGACATCCTTCTTTGGAGAAGGAACAGTAGAATTTCTTGATTGCTCGGCCATAGAGACAAGAGGTCGAGAAGCTAAAACAGGCTCCTTCATAGAATCAATTGTTACAGGGGTTGATCCCCATCTTAGACGCAATCGCTCTCTTTGAGCAATCATATTAACTGCTTCAGTGACATCACTTCAAGCTGTCTTTAATCCCGACTCAGAGTCAGGGTCTTCAAGTCGGTCAGCCAATTTCTCCTGAAGAGAAGAATCTGCAACTTTTAAAAATAACTCAATCTTTTGACTTTCCATACCTTGTTGGTCATCGGGATCTAGTTGGGCAAATTTGCTTTCAAACTCTCGATGAAGACCAATAGCAGTTAGACCCTTATTAGGCCTCTCGACACATTCGTGAAGATTTTCTTTGTCATAAGGCCAGAATCTTCAAGGAAAAATTCTTCTCGAAGAGCCTTTTTTAACACAGTCCATCCAGCATCCTTTTGGGAAAGACCATGAATTCGGTCCTGGAGGCCATGCACAGCCAGGCGGGCAAAGTAACGGCTCCAAGCATGTTGAGGAACTCCAAAGAAGACCATCTTGTCAGTGTAGAGACGGATAAAAGAGGACACATTTTGCCCATTAAATTGCTTGAGCTCATGCCCAACTGCTTCTAAGGCCTTAATGGCAGCAGCATCAATCCGTTCTTCTTCTTGTCTCCGTTATTGTTGCAATTGCAACTGCTGCTGAAATTGCAGCTATTGTTATTGGCTCTCTTGCATTAGACAAACCAACTGTTGCAAAGCATCTCCTCCCGAGCTTGATGATTCTCCCATTGGACTTCTTCTTTTGCAACGGACCTTCACGTCGGGTTCACCACTGTCGTCGCGTTAAGAGTTGAAGGTCTTCTACCGGGGCTTTTAATGCAGAAGAAGAGTTTGGGATTCAAGATTCAAGAAGGAAAAATGGATTGGGTTTTGATAAGATTCGGGGTTTAGAAAGAATTTAGGTACGGAAGAGGAATTCAAGCCTTCTCACTTTGTACTTAACATACATGAACAGAAGGAATAAGACTAACTTGATTACATCAAATGCTTCAGGATGCATACATCATTTCATAAAGGATATTTTCAAATTTCTAATTCATTTATTAATGTCAAATGCAAGCTTTATTGGCATTTATTTCATGTACATAGATGGATTTCAATCCTTTGGGTCAAGTTTATTGATGCTAGAATCAAATACATCCAAGATTTGGGCCAAAGATACATGAAATGAATGGGAAAAGAATAATTTTAGCTTTAGCCCTATTTTAAAACAGAAAATTCCAGCCCATAAGCAAATTCAAAATGAGTGCATAAACTCAAGAAGAAGCACTTTTGATCATCTATGAATAATGTCCTGAAGAAAAGAGGTCATTTTCCTCTATTACAACCATAAAAAACCCATGTTTGATCATAAAAATAGATCAAAATAGTGGGCTGCCCTATTTATGACTGGTTATTTCAGCCCATAACAGTCCATAAGTCTTTAATATCCTCACCCTTTGCTTGCCCCAAAGTCACTCAAGTACTTGGGCACAAGTCCGCGGGCTTCATTGGACCAAGAATAAGGTAGAGAAGATGAGAGAAGTCGTGCATAAGAGCAAGCTGAATACTCTTCTCTCAGATTTCCCCTCTTTATAGACAATTTCAGCATGCATTTTCATCAGACCAAAGAGGCAGAGAAGTGGAGCTCTCACCATGTTTACATCTTCAGTAGTTGGGCATGTTCATCTTCAGTTTGCATGCTCCACTTCATGCATCTCAGCTCCAGCTTTCTTCCAGTCTTCCTCAGACAGTGCAGCCCGCATTTTGCACCGAAAAACGCAGGTTGCTCTCTGCTCTATCCCTGGTCACTTTTTGACCAGCCTAGGTCACTTGCTGGTCACCTAAGTCAGTTACTTTTGGTCCCTTGTGGACCTAGTGGACTTTTGTCAGTTTTTGGCAACATTTTTGGGATTTGTCCATATTTTTGTACCTGAATTAATGTGATTTATCCAATAGACTATCAATTACTTCCAGATGTCCAAGCTATAGGTTCCCATAGACTTATTTTTCATAAATGTACATGGTATAATTGCAAATTATATGCTAAATACAAAAGAACTTGTATAACTAAGGTAGATATTGGATAATAATGCCTAAATTTTATATGCAAATATCTCATACAACTTCCAGTGAAACTCTTCTTTGTTTATAAGAATCCCATGATTTATATCATGGACAGTAAACTCTTTGACAACGTGAAGTCTCAACACTCCCCCTCAAGCTCAAGATAACACATGTACACCAAGTAGCTATCAAAATTAATTGAACTTGTCTTTACCTAAAGACTTAGTAAAGATATTTGCTACTTGCTCATCCATCTTCACATGCATAAGATCCACTCTATCTAAAGAACCATTCACAGATGAAATGGTAGTGTACCTCAATATGCTTTGTTCTGGAATGGTTAAATGGGTTTGTTGCCAGAAGTACACTATTAAGATTGCCACAAAATAAAGTCACTAGAGCATCCATTTGCATAACAAAATCAACCACGAGCTTAAGCAATCATGCAATTTCACAGGCTGCCACCAGAGCATCACCTCTATACTCTGCCTCAGTACTAGACAATGTAATAGTCAATTGCTTCTCGCTCCTCCAGCTTATCATCCCACTTCCAAAGATGAAGCCATAACCACTCGTATGCCTACGATCATACGAGCATCCTGCCCAATCCAATTCAGTGTAACCAATGAGTTTTAGGACCTTATCCTTCTTATAGAACAGCCCATGATCCACAGTAGACTTTACATACTGCATAATCCATCTAACAACATCCAAGTGTGGCTTTCTAGGCTTCTGCATGAATTGGCTTATGAGCCCAATATCATAACTCAAATCAGGTCATGTGATGGTCAAGTAGATCAAGCTTCCAGCCATCTGCCTATACATAGTGACATCAAGTAGATGAAGCTTCCAACCATCTGCCTGTACATAGCGACATCATCAATTTTAGCTCCAATGTTTATGTCTAACTTAACATTCTCATCTAGGGGTATATCAAGTGGTTTACATTCAGACATGCCATATTTTTTTAGCATTTCCATGGATAGTGTTTTTGCATCAGTCATAAACCATTATCAAAGTTTATCATCTTAATACCCAATAAGAATTTCAGCTCATCTAAATCCTTCATATCAAATTCAGATTTCATCATACTCATGACATTCTGTATTCCAAAGTCATCATCACGTGTGATTATGAGTTCATTCACATAAATAACCAGCACTACCAATCCTATGTGTGTCTTTTTCGTGAACAGACTATGATCAACCCTGCCAACCATGAAACCCAAACTTTCAAGTAATTTTTGATTCTTGTATGACGTGCTTTAGGAGCCTGTTTCAGCCCATACAAAGCTTTCTTCAGCTTATAGATATAGTGCGGAAGCTTAGGGTGTGCATACCCTTCAGGCTGATAAACATCCTCTTCCAAGTCACCATTGAGGAAAGCATTCTTAACATCCATCTGCTACAATTTTCAGCCTTTTGTAGCAGCCATTGAAATTATAGCTTCTATGGTTTCCGCAACAGGGCTGAAAGTTTCTTCGTACACCATACTACTGATTATATCCCTTGGCAACCAGGCTTGCTTTGTACCTCTCCACACTACCATCTGACTTGCATTTAATATTATAAACTCATTTGCAATAAGTGGTCTTTTTCCCATCTGGCAGTGGAACAAAATCCCAAGTACTATTTTCAACCACGGCAACCATTTCCTCATCCATGGCTGTGCACCAATTCTTATCCATCACTGCTTCAACATAAGTGGCAGGTTCTTTAACCTCCATAACCTTTGTCGTATAAGCATAATGCTCCAGAGAGTAACCACTATAAGTCAGTCTATCCATAGGATACCTAACCCTCTGCAAGCATCTGAGGAGCTGTGGTGCACTACTAGGTTCCCCTCTCTCATGAGGCAGAATGTACCTGGTTTGTCGGTGTACACACAGTAGGAATACAAAGCTCACTATCAAGACTATCAATCGAGTCATAGCCTAAAGTCATCATGCCAAGTGTATCATCACAAATTTTCTCTTTCCCTTTGATTTCCATCATGTCATATCTCCCCCTCACTGACATAGTGGTGTCAATGGACAATGAGCTAGAACTCCTCAATCTCCATGTCCATGTAGATACAAGGGATGATACATTCATAACACTAGGACATTTCAATGTAGCATTCTAATATGAACCAACTATAGAAGCATGTGCAGAAGGCATGTCGAATGGTATTGTTGTAGTTGATGCATACTAAGTAGCCATCTCATCAAATATAACATCCCTACTCACAATTGTCTCTTGAGTAGAGGGATCAAAACACTTATATGCCTTCTTTTCTTGCACATAACCAATAAAGACACACTTATGTGTTTTTGGATCCAACTTCCTTCTCTTTTCATCAGGAATATGCACATAAGCAATATAACCAAATATGTTCATGTGACTGACATCAGGTTTGTAGCCATACAACTTCTAAAAGGGTGTCACATCATGCATGCCTACAGCTGGAGTCCTATTCAAAATGTACGTGGCTATCATAACCACCTTAGCCCAATAGTAGAGCAGCATATTCTTCTCATTCATCATAGCATGGGCAGTTTCCATCAATACCCTATTCTTCCATTCAGCTACCCCATTCTACAGTGGAGTGTAGCTGCATATAAGCTGCCTAAAAATACCATTTTCATCCAAAAAACTATCAAACTCATGTGATACATACTCTCCACCACTGTCAAATCATCTTAGACAAGAGATGTAGCAATCAAATTCTTTCTCAACCTACTTCTTGAACTACTTAAAACTAGAAAACACCTCATCCTTTGATTTCAGTATATAAACCCAAGTATAGCGGCTAAAGTCATCTATGAAGGTCACGTAATATTTAGAGCCTCCCATAGATGCATTATGGACTAGCCCCCGCACATTAGAATGGACCAACTGCAAAGGTATCGTGCCATTTGTACATGCCTGACAAAATCGTGACTGTTTACCAAATTGACAGGCATCACATACATGACCAAGATCAATGTAAGTAAACTTTGGTAATCTAGTAACAAGCTGTCTCTTCTACATCAATTGCAATTGTTGAATATTTACATGCCCTACTCTTTTATTCCATATTTCTAGGTCTTTGAATGTGCCTAAACCATGAGCAAATATTGCTAATTTCAGCTGTGGTAAAGAGGCATCTAATTTAAGCATCCTGCCATGTCTATGACCATGAGCAATCAATTTGCAACCATTACCGAACTCTTCAATGAAGCAACCATGCTTATTAAAATGGACTTGCAAATTTTTCTTAGTCATTTGGGCCACAAAGAGCAAATTCTTTGTAATGGATGGGACATGCAACACATCATGCAAATTCTTCTTCTTGCCATCATGAATCACCAAAGGTACTATGCCTTTGTTCTCAATGCTATGCTATGTATCATCGCCTGTACATACATAGCCATTCTTGTTAGGCACCATATCTATAAACCACTCACCATGAGGTGTCATATGTTTTGATGCTCCCAAATCAATATACCAAACATCATCTGCATTCGACTTCTTAGCAACCCTGTTTTGCATGTAAGTCATGGCAAACAATCGATTTGTGGAATCATATTCTATATGGCTGGACGATGCATAATCTCCATGCTACTTACCCTTCTGATTGCCCTACTTCTTCTAGCAGACCTTGGCAATGTGTCTATACTTGCCACAACAATGACAATCCTTATCCTTGTTAGGATTATCAGAGACATGATGTGGCTTTCAGGAGCCTCTGCTCCTAGGGCTAGATCTCCCCTTGGCTCTAAAACTGCCACCTCCTCCTACATTTGAACCCTGTTGGGTATTACTACCATGAGACATTCTATGATGCTCCTCTACCATAAGAAAATCCCATACCAAGGCTACCATGGTTTCCACAGCCATGTTGATTCAAGTAAAAGACAACATCCTTGCTCTCAAAGCTACTAGAACCAGTAGCCAATCCCAGTTTGACTTCCTCATGAATGAGAAATGCCACAATCTCATTAAAATTTGGCATTTCTACTCACATAGATATGGAAATATTAAAGGATTTATATTCAGGCGCCAAGCCATTCAATGCAACTGCAACCACGTCTTCATCCTCTACCTGTGATCACAGGTATCTGAGGATGATATGATTTATGTCACTTTGAATGGACTTGGCAAGGAATATAAAGCATTTGATACATCTATTTATGTTAGATCTAAACACCTTGACTAGGATGAGTTGCTTGCCTTGATGTTGCATGAGGAAGTAAAGCCTAGATTGAACATAGGTTCTAGTATGTCTCAAAGCAAAGACATTGTCTTTTATTCTAGCCGCTGTGGCAGAGGCGACAGAGGCAGTGGCTTGTTTTGAGGTCAAGGAGACACTCGAAACACCTATGGACAACAACATTAGAGTAATTGGCAAGGAATAAATACACAGGGCTTGCGTGGCAGCATTAGAGGAAGGGGGAGATCACCTCGAGGCAGAGGTGGTGGATCCTAGCAGTTGAATGATTAGCCCAACAAGGACAAGGACTATCATTATTGTGGTAGATATGGGCACATTGCAAATTGTTGAGATGACAAGCTCAACACATGCGGACATTAATGATGGACCACCTGGTTAGATGGGTCCACCCGTCTACACTTAGCATGTCAGTGGTCATTATAACTCTCACATGGCCAGTGACTCATTACTTATTATATTCAGGTTGTTACACCTATTTACAGCTGGGATAGTTATAGCAGCAGTCGACTAGTGTAGTCAGTTATGCATTGTTTGACTTAGTAGGCCACTTTCCTTTATGTTGTATCTTATCTATACTTTGTGTACATTGTAAAGTGTGTGGAAGAAGAAGAAGAAACCAGTAAGAAAACGTTTTGGCCTCCATCTCTCTTCTTGTCTCTTGAGTGAGCTTCTCCTTGTGCATTCTGTGTGTGTTCAATGCAGCATCTTGAGCAAATCCCCCCACCATGCAATTCGTGACATGGTATCAGAGCTGCACCACTGATTGATGCTAGTTTTGAAGGCTAAAGCAAAGGAGAGGAGCCAAGGATTCGAGCAAGCAAGCAATTGGTAATAAGCTCTTACATTCTCTACTTCTTCTCTTGGACAGTGCCTGTGAAGGCACTGTCCAAGAGAAAGCTAAAGCAAAGGAGAGGAGCCAAGGATTCGAGCAAGCAAGCAACAGGTAAGAAGCTCTTACATTCTTTACTTCTTCTCTTGGACAGTGCATGTGGAGGCACCGGAAGTAGGGCATGGTTTTGAAGGCTAAAGCAAAGGAGAGGAGCCAAGGATTCGAGCAAGCAAGCAACGGGTAAGAAGCTCTTACATTCTCTACTTCTTCCCTTGGACAATGCCTGTGGAGGCATTGGAAGCAAGGAAGAGCAAAAATCTCAGATTGCAATGAGATTTGGTGTGCACAAAGAGCGCTATGTATTCTGCAGATTATCCATCTAGGGCTTTTCCGCAGTTATTTTGGGCATCTGAGGCCGTTTTAGGCCCCATTTTAGAGCCGCAAGGTTGCGGACAGTAGTTCGAGATACCTTGCAATTTCAGTTGTGTCTACCGTATACAGGTGCATAAGTTACAGATTTCATATCTGTAAGTTCAAAGGTGTTTACAACAAATAAACACAAGTTTTATCTGCAAAATGGTTGCAGATTGCATGTATTGTTGAGCAGACAGTGAAAAAGGCTATCTGGTGTATTGCTATGCACTAAAGGTCGAGGGTTGCAGAAGATTTACTTGCTGTTTGGTATTAGTTTTGTGATAATGGCAGAGAATAGTGGAAACCCCATCATTGAGAAGCTCGACAAGAACAACTACCCTTCATGGAAGTTCCATGTCACAAACTTCCTTATTGGAAAAGGCCTCTACGAGTTTGTTTCAGGTGAAGAAAAGGAGCCGGAGGTGAGTGATCCTCCAACTGCAGAAGAGACTAAGGCACAAAAGGAATGGAATGCAAAAGACAAAAATTTCATGTATTGGCTGTCTGCAGTAATTGACAATAATATGCTGGGACATATTAGAAATGCAAAGAATTCATATGCAGCTTGGACCATACTTGAAAGTATGTTTTCCGTAAATACAAAGGCACGAAAGATTCAACTCAAGCAAGAGTTGAATACATTGAAGAAAGGGAAGATGTGTACCAATGAGTATGCACTGAAGGTAAGGAGCATTGCAATTGCCTTAGCAGCAATTGATGCAATGCCCGATGATGATGATTTGGTGTCGTCTATCTTGGGTGGACTTAACAATGAAAAGGCTTGGAAGTCTTTTGTAACTTCTGTATATGTTAGAAAGCCATTTCCAAATTTTGATGATTTGGTCTCCCTTATGATCACTAAAGAGATCAACATGCAAAGTAAGACATCTAAAAGAAGTGGTGAACATGTCCAAGCTTTCTACTCCAATTCAGAAAGGGGACGTGGCAAGTTCTCTTCAAGAGGCCGTGGTACAGGACATTGCAGTGACAACCAGCAAAATAGATTGAATCAGCAATTTGGCGATATGCAAGTTTCAGGAGGTCGTGGTAACTTTAGAGGGGAGCTTTAGAGGAAGAGATGGATGGCAGAATAGAGGTTCTAACAACTCTGGTATTGTGTGTTACTACTATGGCAAAACAGGTCATATTGCAGCCCAATGTTATGCTAAGAAAGATGATATTCACAGTGGTAAGTTGTAGCAAGGAAACTATACATCGTCTTCATGACAAAATGAAGACAAAAATGAACGTCTGTTTGTTATGCAGCATATGCTGAATGCTGTTACAGGAAAAGGAACACATGATGATGTTTGGTATGTTGATTCAGGTGCATCCATTCATATGACCAGCCATGCAGAATGGTTTGGAGAGATGTAGGATTTGAAAAATGCAGGTTATGTCCAGACGGGTGATGATTCATGTCGTCCAATTTCACACATTGGAAAAGTTCCCTTGTCCTTTCATAATGGTAAGACAAAGAGTATTTCAGATGTATTACATGTGCCATCTATTACAAAGAACTTGGTGTCAGTCAGTCAAATGGTAGAGCAAGGGCTGTAAGTCAGATTTAATGCAAAGGGTTGCTTTGTAGAAGACTTCAATGACAAGTGCAAGTTAGTTGCAAAGGGAAGTAGAGTTGGACGTATGTTTACTCTGGATGCTAGAATTTCTACTATGAATGCTGCTATGTATGCTAAAGGAAAAGGTGTTGTTACAGATATTGAAATTTGGCA
Source organism: Lygodium microphyllum (assembly GCF_053477565.2). Classification (NCBI taxonomy): domain Eukaryota; kingdom Viridiplantae; phylum Streptophyta; class Polypodiopsida; order Schizaeales; family Lygodiaceae; genus Lygodium; species Lygodium microphyllum. The sequence continues at coordinate 94,910,788 of NC_141148.1, read as the reverse complement.
CAAATGCATTGGACATGCAAATGTACAAAGGCTGAGATTAATGCAGTCCAAAGGGTTGGTTACAGGTTTCCTACATTTAGAGTTGCAGAATTTCATAAGGTATGCGAAGCATGTCAGTTTGGTAAAGCAAGCAAGACAACCCTTTTCACATGATAATGATGTAAGCGGAAATATACTTGATGTTGTGCATACAAATATTTGGGGGCATACACAAAATGTATCTCTTGGAGGCAGTTCATACTTTGTCATATTCATTGATGATTGTTCTAGAAAGCTATGGGTGTATTTTATGAAGGAAAAGACTGAAGCGTTTGAGCACTTTAGAACTTTCAAGGCTGCAGTTGAAAGAGAAACAAGCTTGAAAGTAAAGTGCTTGAGGTCAGATGGAGGGGGAGAGTACCTCTCGAATGAGTTCAGTGATTTTCTAAGGTTTCGTGGGATAAAGAGACTATTCACATGCAAGTATACCCCACAGCAAAATGGGGTTGCAGAAAGGAAAAACAGGCATATTGCAGAAGTTGCACGCTCCTTGATGGCTGAAAAGAATATGCCTAAGCATTTTTTGTTTGAGGTTGTTCATACTGTTGCTTATATTATGATAGAACTCCCACAGCTGCAGTTCATGGTATGATCCCCGAAGAATGTTTTACAGGTAAGAAGCCTGATGTCTCACACTTGAAAGTGTTTGGTTGTATTGCATATGTTCATGTGCCAGATGAGTTGCGGAACAAACTAGATCCAAAGGCTGAAAAGTGTGTCTTTATTGGATACTCTTTAGAGCAAAAAGGGTATCATTGTTATAACCCTGTCACATGTAAGTTCAGAGTGAGCAAGGATGTTATCTTTGATTAAATGAGCGGTTGGTATGCATCTAGTGGTGATGCATTGGATGATGATGATGATCATGACACTCATGTGCAGGCTGAAAAGCAAGAATCACGGACTCTTAGTGGACCAGAGACATCATCTGGTAGTCCTTGGTTTGGGAGACTAAGGAGTAGCTCTACATCTTCAAGTGCATCTAGTAGCACTACAAGTAAAGACAAAGGAAAGAATAAAGTGTCAGATGGCATTGATGCAGTTCTTGATGGAGATCCAGTGGCTTAGAGAGCTTGGATGATGAGCTTGGCATTCCTTCAATGAGGACTCCAGGTGTGCAAAGAGCATACGTCAATGCAAAGACTCCATTGAGTGATCCAGTGGTACGTAGGTCTAGCAGGGTGAGATACCCTGTTAACAGATTTGGTTTAGAAGGTTATGCAGCTCACCATTATGCTTATATGGTGAAAGTGATTGAGGATGTTGAGCCCACATGCTTTCAGGAGGCTGTTGGTCATGCTCATTAGGATGCAGCAATGGATGAGGAGATGGCTGCATTAGAGGCCAATAAGACTTGGAATCTAGTATCATTGCCGAAGGGCAAGAAAGCTATTGGATATAAGTGGGTTTATAAGATTAAGCACAATGCAAATGGTTCTGTTAGTAGGTATAAAGCTAGGTTGGTTGCAAAAGGCTATGCCCAGACATATGGCATAGATTATGAAGAAACCTTCATCCCAATTGCTAGGATGGCAACTGTTAGATGTGTGATTGCTTTGGCAACAGCCAAAGGTTGGAGGTTGCAACAAATGGATGTGAAGAATGCCTTCTTGCATGGTGATTTGCAGAAAGAAGTGTATATGGATCAGCCAACAGGTCATGAAGATTTAGAGTATCCCACGTATGTGTGCAGGTTGAAGAAGGTGCTCTATGGGCTTAAGCAAGCACCTAGAGGATGGTCTGACAAGATCAGAGAGTATCTTGTCAATATTGGCTTTTATTTCTCTGATTCTGATCACTCACTTTATGTGAGAAAGGGAGATGCAGGTTTGGTCATCATAGTCATCTATATGGATGACTTGATTATTACATGTGATAGTGATAGTGGGATTGCTGAAGTCAAGGACTTTTTGAAGAAGAAGTTTGACATGAAGGATTTAGGTGAGCTAAGGTACTTCCTTGGCATTGAGGTGATCAGATGTGATGATGGTATATGGCCGTCCCAAAGATAGTATAGCTTGGATATGTTATCCAAGTATGGTATGACACCATGCAAACCACTTTCAGTCCCATTGGAGCAAAATGTAAAGTTGAGTGCTGATGCTGGGGATGAGATAGAAGACCCTACTATGTTCAAGAGGATAGTAGGGAGTTTGATCTACATAACCTTTACAAGGCTAGACTTGAGCTACGTTGTTGGTCTTGTGAGTCAGTTTATGCAAGTACCTAGAAAGCCACATTTGGATGCAGTCAGACGCATATTGAGATATGTGAAGTCCACATTACATTATGGACTTTTCTATGAGGCAGGTATAGATGTATAGGCGTTTGGATACACAAATGCAGATTGGGCTGGTAGTATGTCTGATAGAAGATCTACCAGCAGATACGTGTTCTCTCTTGGTAGTGCAACAGTTACTTGGAGTAGCAAAAAGCAATCTACAGTTGCTTTGTCGAGTACAAAGGCTGAGTATAGAGGTGCTGTTGTTGTAGCATGTGAGGTAGTATGGCTGCAAAATTTATTGGCTTATTTAGATGTGCAGGTGGAAGGTCCAGTTGTCATTTATTGTGATAACATGAGCGGTATACAGTTGGCTAGGAATCCTGTGTTCCATGCCAGGACAAAACATATTGAGGTACACTACCACTTTGTGAGAGAGAATGTACTAGTAGGTGAGATTGACTTGGTGCATGTCAACACACAGGATCAGATAGCTGACATCTTCATGAAGGCATTGGGTATAGAGAAGCTTCAAAATTTTTGAAGCTTACTTGGAGTTGCAGAGATGTAGTTGAGCTTGAGGGGGAGTATTGAGATGACAAGCTCAACACATGCGGACATTAATGATGGACAGCCTGGTTAGATGGGTCCACACATCTACACTTAGCACGTCAGTGGTCATTATGACTCTCACATGGCCAATGACTCATTACTTATTATATTCAGGTTGTTACACCTATTTATAGCTGGCATAGTTATAGCGCCAGTCGACTAGTGTACTCGGTTATGCATTGTTTGACTTAGTAGGCCACTTTCCTTTATATTGTATCTTATCTTTACTTTGTGTACATTGTAAAGTGTGTGGAAGAAGAAGAAGAAACCAGCAAGAAAACGTTTTGGCCTCCATCTCTCTTCTTGTCTCTTGAGTGAGCTTCTTCTTGTGCATTCTGTGTGTGTTCGACGCAGCATCTTGAGCTAATCCCCCCACCACGCGATTCGTGACACAAACAATTGTCATAAGAAGTAAGAAAATATGGAGGTGAAGGGCAAACATCATTAGAACTATGCATCTTCTAGCGGTGCTCATGATGAGTAGGGTGACAGGTTGTTTGCCATGCAACATGTGTCTAAGAATGCACTTAGGCAGAACAGAGATGAGAGATGGTACATTGACTCTAGGGCTTCTAACCATATGACACCCCATGGAGAGTGGTTTGTGAATTGGTTGCAGGTTCACATGGTTATGTTTTTACTAGGGATGGCACCCAACATGACATTCAACACACAGGAGTTTTTCCATTGATGATGCGCCTAAGGGCAAGAAAAAGAGCCTGCATGATGTATTGCATGTACCATCAATAACTAAGAATCTCTTGTCAATGGGACAGATGGCCGAACAAAATATGCAGGTTAGATTCAGTAAAGATGGATGCTTTATTGAAGAATACGGTAATGGCTTGCAAATTAATTGCCAGAGGCAGAAGGGATGGCAGGATGTTTATCTTGGACACATCCATTCCAGAACTTAAGGCAACCATGTTTGCACATGATGAGGGTGCTATTTGGGATTTTGAGATTTGGCATAAGAGGATTGGCCATGTTGATGTTCAAAAGCTGAAATCTATGTAGTAGAAAGAGATGGGCCCAAATTCAAGTATAATGACTTTGGTCATGTATGTCATGCATGTCAATTTGGAAAGGAGGCACAATTTCCATTTATGAGACATGTGAAGAATAGATCAAGACCTTTGTAGTTGATACACTCTAATGTCTAGGGTTCGTCTCATAATGCTTCATTTGGAGGTGCTCGTTACTATGTATCTTTCATATTGAAACATAAAGATGAAGTGTTTGATGCATTTAGAGATTTCAAGAAGCATGCTAAAAATGAGTTGGGTTGCTATATCTCTTGTCTTAGGTCAGATGGAGGCAGAGAACATGTCTCTAAAGAGTTTGAAATATATCTTGCAAAGTACGGGATCATAAGACAACTTACTTGTAGCTATACACCACAAAAAAATGGTATAACAGAGAGGAAAAGTAGGGTACTAATGGAGTTAGTTAGAGCTATGCTGAATGAAAAGTGTTTGCCTAATGCTTACTAGGCTAAAGTAGTGGTGATTGCTATATATGTGCTGAATAGAACCCCTACAGTAGGGATTCATTGATAGAACACCTTATGAGAGGTTGTATGGTCATAAGCCTAACATTAGACACTTAAAGCTATTTGGCTACATTGCATACGTGCATATTCCTGATGAAAAGAGGAAGAAATTGGATCCTAAGGTTGTCAAGAGCCTGTTTTTGGGTTATGCACAGGATAAGAAGGCCTATAAATTCTATGTGCCATCTACTTATGAGACGTTGATAAGCAGAGATGTTGACTTTGACGAGCTAGCCTCTTGGCATGGGAATCCAATTGTAGTGCCTATTAATGGATCAGCTAGCACAAGTAATGTTGAAAATATCCCTGCAACTAGTATATTTATGAGTGGTCTAATAGGTGATGTGTCATCTATAGCGAGTCCTTGGTCAGGACGGTTGTGGAATCACACTCATACGTCCACTGTCACGAGTATGTTAGCGAGGGGGAGATTGGATAAGGGAAAAAAAATATGTTTGAGGATGTAGCATGTCCACTTATTGTAGGTTATGAGTCCTCCAACAATGATAGCTTGGATAGTGAGTTGGGGATTCCTTCTATTATGACGCATGGTGCAAAAGGTAGAAATGGTACGTACTGCCTCAGAGAGACAAGCTCAAAGTGAGCCATAGTTGAGGAGGTCAGAAAGGGTCCGAAGACCAGTTGACAGACTTACATACACTGGATATTCAGCCCATCATTATGCCTATATGACTAAGATGACAGGTTTCAAAGAACCCATTAAGGTTGATGAGGCAGCAAATGAGAACTTATGTGCTACCATGGATGAAGAGTATTCAACTTTGGCTGAAAATGGAACATGGGATTTGGTTCAATTTCCTAAAGGCAAAGTCCCCATTGGTTGCAAATTGGTATACAAGGTTAAATGCAAGTTGGATGGGTCATTGGAATGCTATAAGGCTAGGGTGGTCGCAAAAGGGTATGCACAATAGTATGGCCTTGACTATGAAGAGACTTTCAGCCCTATAGCTAAAATGGCAACACTCAAAATAGTCATTGCATTGGTAGCAGTTAAAGGCTAGAAGTTATGGCAAATGGATGTAAAAACTGCATTTCTAAATGGTGACTTACAGGAAGAAGTTTATATGGAGCAACCTGAAGGCTATGTGCATCCGGATTTTTCGATACATGTATGCAAGCTAAAAAAGGCATTACATGGCTTGAAACAAGCACCCAGAGCTTGGAATGATCAAATTAGTAGCTATTTACAGTAGCATGGATTTAGATTGGGTGATGCAGATCACAGCTTATTTGTGAAGAAGATAGATCATGGCTATGTGTTTCTGGTTGTCTATGTTGATGATTTAATCATTACTAGAGAGGATGAGAGTGGGATTGCTGAAATAAAGTCATTAGGATACATCTGTATATGTGGGTGACATTGAATAAGTCAGTGTAGACTTGATCTAACCATAATTACATGATGCTTAGGGTAAAACCTATTGTAGTATCTTTTTCATTGAGTAGTCAACTAATGGATGGAAAAAAGAAGAAGATGATGATGAGCTAACGCTCATGGTTCCGCTCCACTCTCTATCTCTCCCTCTCTTCCAATACTATTCCTTGGAATCTTCAGCCCATTCTAGTGCCAAAGGTGCACTTACCAAAGTTGATAGAGTTGTTGAATGAGAAGATTTGGATGGGCATTCTTGAGCCTTCTTTAAAGCCCTATTTGAATAGTTGGTTTACTATTCCCAAACAGAATGGTGCTTTGATATTCATAAAGGATTTGGAATTAGTAAATAGAGTGACAATAAGGAATGTTGGTGCTAGTCTAGTTGTGGATGACTTTGTAGAGGCTTTTGTTGGAGCTATTTATTCTCTTGGAGATCTGTATTCTGGATATAGTTAATTTTAGCTTGCCTTAGATCACAAAGACTTGACCACTAGGAAGATGCCATTGGGCCTTGCTTGGATGTGCAATTTACCATAGGGAGCCACAAATTCAATGGCTCATATGATGAATGCTATGAATAGGGTCTTGTGTGACTTCATTCCACAACTAACTATGGTTTTTTTAGATAATGTGCCTATTAAAGGTTGTGCAAAAGAGGAAAAGAGATGATTTTTTGGACTTATAGTTGTAGACACTTTGTTCTTGAGCATATTATGGATTGTGACATGATTTTGACTAGATTGCAAGAGGTTAATTTGACCTTATTAGTAGTGAAATCTATCTTTGGCATAAATGAGGTACTTATGGTTGCACACATGTGTGGTTATTATGGCAAGAAGCCATCTCCACTAAGAGCTAAAGTGGATGCCGTAAATAAGATTGCAGAGTTTTATAAATCATTTTTTAGGTGAGGATATTTCTTGGAGCATGTGTGTTTTATATGATATGGATTCTACAATTTGCCCATATTGCAAATGTTTTGTATGAGTTGCTTTGCAAGGGGAAATTTTTCTTTTGGACAGAAAGTTATGTTAGAGCTATGAAAAATCTTATATAGTTATTGCAACTTGCTCCGAATTTTTGAAAGGTGGATTACACTTGTGGGAGACCTATTTCGGTCATAGTTGAGACAAGTCCTATTGGGATAGGATGGGCTATTGGGCGGGATTATGATGAAGGACACAAGTATGAAATTGTCTTTGGAGCATAGGTCTTGAATGAAAGGCAATGTAGGTATCCACAAATTGAGCGAGAGCTTTGGGGTATTGTGACTACACTCAAATGTGATAAGGAGTATTTTATTGGTGCTTCAGTGTGGCTATAGAGATTGATAGCTTCTCTCTCTTGGGGATGATTACTAGTTGTTTGATTTCTAATATAGTGATGCTTCATTTGATTGCATATATCAAACCACTAAATTTGGAGTTTAAGCACATTCCAAGAAGATAGAATCTAGTGGCTAACATGCTTTTTAGAGCCAAGTTTGATGATAAGGAGTCACTTCTTGTGGAGGATGGAGAGGCTAAAAATTCAGTCAAGGTGGATCACTTATGCCATGTATCTTCCTTTCAAGCTTTTTCAAAAGAGCTTTATTCAGGTGAGTGGTTAGAGATTGGATGGTATTTGAGTATGCTCACTAAATGGGCTAAATGTTTTGATATGGATAATAGGAAAATTAGACCTAAGGCTTATGGTGATTTTTTGCAGGGTAGGTTTCTTTGGAAGTATCCTAAGAAAAGGGTTGGAATTCCTTTATGTGTAGTCTCTAACAAAGCTACGTAGTTAGAGGTTATGTATGAGTTTTGTAAAAGTGTATGGGTTGATCATAAAGGAGTATGGTGTACTTATGAGAAGATTAAAGAGTTCTATTGGTAGAAAGGGATGTATAAGGATGTATCACACTTTGTGGAGACATGCAAGGAGTGTCAATTGTACTCTTTAGTGTGGAATAGGGATGAGTTGCATCTGGCATATCCACTTTGTATGCACTACAAGAGGGTCATTGATTTGATTACCTTGCCAGTTGGACTTTGGCAGACAAGGTATATCATGCTTGCAAGGGAAGATCTTCCCAATATGTTGAAGGAAGAGCACTAAGAATAAAAACTATTAGTATCATATACATGTTTTTTCTTGAGGAGATCTTTTGTAGATATGGTTTTGTGGGTAAGATTACTGTAGATCATGGAGAGTTGGATGTAGATGAGGCTAGGGAATTCATCTCTAGACACGGTATTTAACTAGCTTTTACTTCTACATATAATCAAAAAGGAAATGGTAAGATCAAGAGAGGACATCCACCTATAGTGAAGGATTTAGCTAAAGCTTGTGGTGGAATGATTGGGGATTGGCCAAGGATGTTGCCCTATGCTCTTTGGGCTGATTGTACTACTCACAGTGTTATTATAGGTTACATGCCTTTGGAGTTGATGTACGGGTAAAAGATAGTTATGCTAATAGAGATTTATGCACTTACTTGGAGTGTTTTACCTTGGAAAGAGGATATGTCTAGAGAGGAGCTCTTAGCTCTTCACATTCATCAACTTGAGTGAAGGACGGAGGATGTACAGAGTGTAGTGCAAAAGCTCAAAGAAGCTAGGTTGTAGAATAAGGAGAGATTTGATAGCAAACATAGGCTATGACCTAAAGCATATTGAAATATCAAAGTGACAACATGATAAGATATCCACAAGAAGAGGGAGAGAGAGGTCAAGTACAAGAAGAAGATCTTGCTTAATGAGTTGCTCACAAGTACAGTTGGTACACTCTCTTACTACATTTGAGATGACCTCTAGGTTATTTAAATAGCCTCTGGATGGCTAGGGTTAGGGTTTTCCCCTATCCTCTAGTCTATTCACATCCATCAACCCTTATCCACCCTTGCATACATAGGGTTCACATGCCTATCTCTCAACACCCCCCCCCCCAATACTAAAGTGGCATTATACTACAAGACATGTTAATGTCTCCCCCCCCCCCCCCCCCCAACCAAATGGGATGCCTCTATAAATAAGGCTGCAAGAGTGCTTATAGGTAGAGGATTTATAGATGTAGAAGAGTTGATCATCATGTGTTTTGGAGATAAAGTTGACCTCTAATTCTTTTGGTACTTCAAGGGTGATAGGGCATTTATTGGTAATATGCCCTATCTTCTTACATTTGTTGTACTCCATCTTGTCACGATGCTTTTTCCAAAATTTTCTTATAATATGTCCCTGCAAACAAGCCACAGGTAAGAAGCTCTCCTATCCTTCCACTCTCTCTCTTGGATAGTGCTTGTGGAGGCACCGAAAGTAGGGTCGAGCAAAAAATCTTAGATTGCTATGAGATTTTGTGTGCGAACAGAGCACTGTTATTTTGGGCATCTGAGACTGTTTCAGGCCCCGTTTTAGAGCCGCAAGGTTGCGGACAGCAATTTCAAGGTATCCTGTGATTTCGGCTATATTGACCGAAAGTGGGTGCACAAGTTACAGATTGCGAATCTGTAATTTTTGAGGTGTTTCTAGGAAGCAAACATAAGGTTTATCTGTAAGCAGGTTGCAAATTACATGTATTGTTGAGCAATCAGTGAAAAAGATTGCTTGGTGTATTACTGTGCACGTGTTGTGGAAGATTGCAGAAGACTAGCTTGCTATGCTATATCCTTGTTTGTGATAATGGCAGAGAACAGTGGAAATCCCATTATTGAGAAGATCGACAAGAACAACTACCCTTCATGGAAGTTCCATGTGACAAACTTCCTCATTGGAAAGGGCCTTTATGAGTTTGTCTCAGGTGAAGAAAAGAAGCCAAAACTGGGTATCCCTCCGCTAACTGCAGATGAGTTAAAAGCATGGAAAGAATGGAATATGAAAGACAAAAAGGTGATGCATTGGCTATCTGCAGTAATTGATAATACTATGCTGGGACATATCAGGAATGTGGAAACTTCACATGCAGCTTGGACAATTTTTGAGAGTATGTTTTCAGTAAACACAAAGGCATGAAAGATTCAACTCAAGCAAGAGTTGAATGCCTTGAAGAAATGGAAAATGCCTGTCAATGAGTATGTGTTGAAGGTGAGGAGCATTGCAGATGCTTTAGCAGCAATTGATGCAATGCCGGATGATGATGGTTTGGTTTCATCCACTCTGAGTGGCCTTAACAATGAGAAAGCATGAAAATCATTTGTTACTTCGGTATATGTACGGAAGCCATTTCCAGATTATGATGAGCTGATCTCTCTCATGATTACTAAAGAGATCAATATGCAGGGTGATTCATTTGAAAGAAATGGTAAGCAGGTCCAAGCATTTTACTCGAGTTCAGGAAGGGGACGTGGTAGATCCTCTTCAAGAGGCCATGGTACAGGGCGTGGTAGTGACAACCAGCAAAACAGATTGAATCAGCAATTTGGCGATATTCAGGTTTCAAGAGGTCATGGTGACTTTAGAGGCAGGGGGAGCTTTAGAGGAAGAGGTGGATGGCAGAACAGAGGTTCTAACAACTCTGGTATTGTGTGTCACTACTGTGGCAAAACAAGTCATATTCCAACCCAATGTTATGCTAAGAAAGATGATATTCGCAGTGGTAAGTTGCAGCAAGGAAACTATGCATCGTCTTCACGACAGAATGAAGACAAAAATGAACGTTTGTTTGTTATGCAGCATATGTCGAATGCTGTTACAAGAAAGGGAACACATGATGATGTTTGGTATGTTGATTCAGGTGCATCCAATCATATGACTAGCCATAAAGAATGGTTTGGAGAGATGCAGGATTTGCAAAATACAGGTTAGGTGCAAACAGGTGATGATTCATGCCACCCAATTTTACACATTGGAAAAGTTCCCTTGTCCTTGCATGATGGTAAGATAAAGAGTTTTTCAGATGTATTACATGTGCCATCTATTACAAAGAACTTGGTGTCAGTCGGTCAAATGGTAGAGCAAGGGTTGCAAGTCAGATTTAATGTAAAGGTCTGCTTGGTAGAAGACTTGAATGACAAGTGTAGGTTGGTTGCAAAGGGAAGTAGAGTTGGACGTATGTTTACTCTGGATGCTAGAATTACTACTATGAATGCTGCTATGTATGCTAAAGGAAAAGATGTTGTTGCAAATATTAAAATTTGGCACAAACGCATTGCACATGCAAATGTACAAAGGCTGAAATTAATGCAGTCCAAAGGGTTGGTTACAAGTTTGCCTACATTTAGAATTGCAGAATTTCATAAGGTATGCGAAGCATGTCAGTTTGTAAGCAGGAAAGACAACCCGTTTCACATAACAGAGATGTAAGCAGAAATATCCTTGATGTTGTGCATACAGATATTTGGGGACCTACACAAATGTATCTCTTGGAGGCAACTCATACTTTGTCACATTCATTGATGATTGTTTTAGAAAGCTGTGGGTATATTTTATGAAGAAAAAGAGTGAAGTGTTTGAGCACTTTAGAACTTTCAAGGCTGCAGTTGAAAGAGAAACAGGCTTGAAAGTAAAGTGCTTGAGGTCAGATGGAGGGGGAGAGTACCTCTCAAATGAGTTCAATGATTTTCTAAGGTCTCATGGGATAAAGAGACAATTCACATGATGTAGGTATACCCCACAGCAAAATGGGGTTGCAAAAAGGAAAAACAGGCATATTGCAGAAGTTGCACGTGCCTTGATGGCTGAAAAGAATATGCCTAAGAATTTTTTGTCTAAGGCTGTTCATACTGTTGTTTATATTATGAACAGAACTCCCACAGCAGCAGTTCATGGTATGACTCCTAAAGAATGCTTTATTGGCAAGAAGCCTGATGTATCGCACTTGAAGGTATTTGGCTGTGTTGCATACGTTCATGTGCTAGATGAGCTACGGAAGAAGCTTGATCCAAAGGCAAAAAAATGTGTTTTTATTGGATACTCTTTAGAGCAGAAAGGAGGGTATCGTTGTTATAACCCTGTCACATGTAAGTTTAGAGTGAGCAAGAATGTAATCTTTGATGAAATGAGCAGTTGGTATGCATCTAGTGGTGATGCATTGGATGATGATGATGATCATGACACTCATGTGTAGGCTGAAAAGCAAGAATCACAAACTCTTAGTGGACGAGAGACATCATTTGGTAGTCCTTGGTCTAGGAGACTAAGGAGTAGCTCTACATCTTCAGGTGCATCTAGTAGCACTACAGGTAAAGACAAAGGAAAGAATAAAGTGTTAGATGCCATTGATGCAGTTCTTGATAGAGACTCTAGTGGCTAAAAGAGCTTGGATGATGAGCGTGGCATTCCTTCAGTGAGGACTCCAGGTGTGCAGAGAGCATGAGTCAATGCAAAGACTCCATTGAGTAATCCAATGGTACGCAGGTCTAGCAGGGTGAGATACCCTATTAACAGATTTGGTTTTGAAGGATATGCAGCTCACCATTATGCTTATATGGTGAAAGTGATTGAGGATGTTGAGCCCACATGTTTTGAGGAGGCTGTTGGTCATGCTCATTGGGATGCAGCAATGGATGAGGAGATGGCTACATTAGAGCCAATAAGACTTGGGATCTAGTATCATTGCCGAAGGGCAAGAAAACTATTTGATGTAAGCGAATTTATAAGATTAATAGCAATGCAGATGGTTCTGTTAGTAGGTACAAAGCTAGGCTAGTTGCAAAAGGCTATGCCCAGACATATGGCATAGATTATGAAGAAACCTTCAGTCTAGTTGCTAGGATGGAAACTGTCAGATATGTGATTGCTTTGTAGCAGCCAAAGGTTGGAGGTTGCAGCAAATGGATGTGAAGAATTCCTTCTTGCATGGTGATTTGCAGAAAGAACTGTATATGGATCAGCCATCAGGTTATGAAGATTTAGAGCATCCCACGTATGTGTGCAGGTTGAAGAAGGCACTCTATGGGCTCAAGCAAGCACCTAGAGCATGGTCTGGCAAGATCAGAGAGTATCTTGTCAATATTGGCTTTTATGTTTCTGATGCTGATCACTCACTTTATGTGAGAAAGGGAGATGCAGGTTTGGTCATCATAGTCATCTATGTGGATGACTTGATTATTACAGGTGATAGTGATAGTGGGATTGTTGAAGTCAAGGACTTTTTGAAGAAGAATTTTGAGATAAAGAATTTAGGTGAGCTAAGGTACTTCCTTGGCATTGAGGTGATCAGATGTGATGATGGTATATGGTTGTCCCAAAGACAGTATGGCTTGGATATGTTGTCCAAGTATGGTATGACAGCACGCAAAACACTTTCAGTCCTGTTGGAGCAGAATGTAAAGTTGGGTGCTAATGTTGGGGATGAGATAGAAGACCCTACTATGTTCAGGAGGATAGTGGGGAGTTTGATCTACATGTCCATTACAAAGCCAGACTTTAGCTATGTTGTTGGTCTTGTGAGTCAGTTTATGCAAGTACCTAAAAAGCCACATTTGGATGCAGTCAAACGTATATTAAGATATGTGAAGTCCACATTACATTATGGACTTTTTTATGAGGCAGGTACAGATGTACATGTGTTTGGATACGCAGATGTAGATTGGGCTGGTAGTATGTATGATAGAAGATCTACCAGCGGATACATGTTCTCTCTTGGTAGTGCAGCAATTACTTGGAGCAACAAAAAGCAATCTACAGTTGCTTTGTCGAGTACAGAGGCTGAGTATAGAGGTGCTACTGTTGTAGCATGTGAGGTAGTATGGTTGCAAAAGTTATTGGTTGATTTAGATGTGCAGATGGAAGGTCTAGTTGTCATTTATTGTGACAACATGAGCGGTATACAGTTGGCTAGAAACCCTGTGTTCCATGCCAGGACAAAACATATTGAGGTACACTACCACTTTGTGAGAGAGAAGGTACTAGCAGGTGAGATTGACTTGGTGTATGTCACCACACGGGATCAGATAGCTAACATCTTCACGAAGGCATTGGATACAGAGAAGCTTCAAAAGTTTTGAAGCTTACTTGGAGTTGCAGAGATGCAGTTGAGCTTGAGGGGGAGTGTTGAGATGACAAGCTCAACACATGCACACATTAATGATGGACCGCCTGGTTAGATGGTTCCACACATCTACACTTAGCACGTCAATGGTCATTATGACTCTCACATGGCCACTGACTCATTACTTATTATATTCAGGTTGTTACACCCATTTACAAGCTAGCATAGTTATAGCGCCAGTCAACTAGTGTCGTTGGTTATGTATTGTTTGACTTAGTAAGCCACTTTCCTTTATGTTGTATCTTATCTATACTTTGTGTACATTGTAAAGTGTGTGGAAGAAGAAGAAGAAACCAGCAAGAAAACGTCATGCCCTAGCAACCTTTCAATGATTCATGAATATGGTCTTCCAACCTTACTTTGGTAAGTCCATAAGAGTTTTCATAGATGACTTTTGTATTTACAGCTCAAGGAACATACATCTACGCAAGGTTGATGAAGGATTTACTCGCTTAGCTAGGTTGTGTGGACAACTAAATAAGGATAAATGTCACATTGGGGAAAGCAAGGTTACACTACTAGGATATGTAGTGTCAATTGAAGGAATTGAGGTAGATCCAAAAAAGGTAGAAACATTGCTAGCTCTACCTTCCCCAACCTCCATCAAACAATTAGTCTCCTTCTTACAAAAGCTAAGATATTTGGGTAGATTTATACACTTAGTCTCTCACGCCATATATTCCTTGCAGCAACTTACATGCCAAGAAACACTTGTATGGAGTGAACAAAGTGAAGGACATTTTAAGGAGATAAAGAAAATATTGGGGTCACTTCCTATAATCCTCCAACCTTGTTGGGAAGAAACATTCTTTGTAAACCCTAACATGGGAGAAGAGGCCATTGGTGCTGCTCTCCTACAAAAAGATCCAAAAACATTCTTTATGAGGCCTGTGTATTTTGCCAACCGCCTCATGAAAGCCTCAGAGAAGACTTACACCTCCATGGAACAACTAGTGTTGGCCCTCATGTTTGCAGTAACCAAATTTCGGCCACATTTGCTTCTAAAGAGGTTTGTGATCATCATTGTGGAGGATATGTTTCCCTATACACTACAACATATGGAAATCTCTAACAAAATAGCAAAGTGGGTGATCCAACTTCAAGAGTTTGATTATACAGTGCAGGTTGAAAAGAAAACTCGAGCATGCATGGCTAATATTTTGACAAACACGTGCTATGAGAAAAATCTCAAGGTGAAAAGAAAGGACGTTCCACCACCCTCATCCATAAAGACTCTTGTAGATGCTTATAGCCTCTACTTTGATGGCAAGAGAACTAAGGATAAGGCAGCCGCAGGCATTGTTGTTTTCTCTCCTTTAGGAGAGAAAATCTATGGTGAAGGAATCATCTTGGAAGGTGTCCACTCTAACAATGAGGCAGAATATCAAGCTTTAATTCATGGTCTTTGTTGGTGTCTTAGTAATTCAATCGAGAGGTTGAATGCTTTTGGAGACTCCATGATATTGGTAAGGTAGATGCAAGGTACATGGGCATGCAAAAATATAAACCTCTCTAATAAAATGAGAGAGGCCAAAACTCTTATAAGAAGATTTAGGGAGGCACGATTACATCATGTGCCAAGAGACCAGAACAAGGATGCCAACCATCTAGCATCATCAAAGCTGAATGAGTCAGTGGTGGGAGCAATGGCTATCAAACCCCCACTTTAGCAAGGCAAGGAAGACTTAAAAGATATTCTACACCTCTTAGAGCAAGGAAAAGCTCCCAAACACCTGACTAAGGGAGAAAGACAGTGGCTAGCTCAGAAGGCTATAAGATATTGTATGGTAAATGATAGTTTGTATTGTCTTGGTAAGGATGGTGTGCTTAGGAAAGTGCCTTCAAAGTGGAAAATTGAAGAAATCTTAAAATCTTGCCATGATGATGTGTGTAGAGGCCACTTTGCACACAACATCACCAATAGAAAGGTTCTACAGGCTGGCTTTACTTGGCCCAGTCTACATCGAGATGTCAAATATTGGTGTCAAACATGTGAAGAATATCACAAAATAGGACCACGACGGCTCATAGCAGAACCCCAACCCCAATGAAGGTCTATGGACCCTTTGAGAAGTGGGGAATTGATGCCATAGTGCCTCTACCACGCACTCTATCAGGAAAAGAGTATATTATCATGGGGATAGATTACATGACTAGATGGGTCGAGGCTATGCCAACTAGAAGAATCACTGTTAAGGAAGTGAGTAAATTCATCTTTGACCACATTTTTTATAGGTTTGGTACCCCTCTTGAAATACTATCAAATAGAGGATCAAGGTTTAGAGCTAATGTGGTGGGTGAACTCATGCAAAAGCTAAATATTCAACGATGAAATTCTACCCCTTACTACCCTCAATGCAATGGATTTATGGAAAAGGTAAATGGAATGATTTGTAAAATCATCAGCAAACAAGTACATTCAAGGCCCCGGGATTGGGACAAGCACCTTAGTGGAGCTCTATGGGCTTACAGAACCTCCTTCAAAACCATATTAGGGTTCACAACTTTTCATCTAGTTTATGGACAAGAGGCTCTTTTGCCTATTGAGGTGAAATTATCTAGCCTTCGGGTATTAGGTGGCATAGTAGGCTCTCAAAAGGAGAAGTTACATCAAAGATTACTGAACCTAGAGAGGCTACAATTGGATCGTGAAGAAGCCATAAACCACTACTCCCCAGGAAGCTGAGAAGCATAGAGAAAAGTTGAACAAGAATCTAACAAATAAAAACATGGACGGATCTTTAGTGCTTTGATATGACAATCGCTTTGATAAAAGAAAGGATGGCAAGTTTCTCTACCGGTGGGAGGGACCGTTTTGGGTCACAAAAAAATTCAACAATGGCTCCTACAAACTTCAAGACATTGCGGGAAAAGTGCACAAGACTAGGGTAAATGGATGGCGCTTCAAACCCTATCACATCAAGGTGGGGTCAGCTCAAGATACCAAAGAGTGTCTAAAGGCATAAATACCTCTAGCTAGGTTGGGGGGGGGGGGGGGGGGGTGAAGAGTAAAGATCAATGGACGAAGGTGAAGGAAAAATGTGCAATGTGAAAAGAAAAGACATGAAATGGATTTGGAGCCATCCAAAGGGCACGTGAGGCTCATAATGTCATGGCTTTTGAGCCTTATGATAATTCAAACAAATGGGACCCTTCTTGGAAGCATTAGTGGAAGGAAAATCAAGCACATGATTTTGTAAGATTTTTTAAAAATACTTTCACTCTAATCCAAAAAACTTTTCAACATGAAAGTTGTAGCGCGTGAGCTTAAGTTTTGGCTGGGATGTTTTTATAATTTTTTGGAGCTACGAGTTAGGAGATATGGCCAAAATGGTGGACGACAACTTTTTCCAACTGCGGTGGAGACCACCTCCCAATTTTATACACACCCACACTTTCTTTCCCACACTTAATACTTCCATAAAACATCATTCATTAGAATCCCAACCCTTTCCCCTCTCTTCTCCTCTCTCTCAAGCTAATAAGCCATTAGAATTTTCCTCCTAAATCACCCTCAAATCATCCTTAATTATAGTATAATATATGAATTCTCATTACTCTCTCTCCATTATTGCTAGATATAATCTTATTTTATGAAGAATCTCTATATTTTTTTATAGGAGAGATCTTGGACTCAAGCTATGTGAGGGAGAATGGAGACAACTCACCTATGATGGAACTTGATTAAGTACAAAATTGGTCAACAAAACATCTAGATGGAGCTTCCACATTGGTGGAACTGCCTTAATGTAGCTTTGGTGGTGTTAATTCCTATTCTATCTTAACCTCCTCCCTAAACACCCTCAAGGCCTATATAAAGAGACCTTCTCCTTTGTAATTTGCAAGAGAGAGCCAAGAGGCCTTCTTCAATCCTATTGAGCCTTCCCCATTCTCTCTCATGAGCTTATGCAGTTCATTCCCTTACTATAGCTTATGCATGCTCTACAGTGTAATAAGCCCATGCTATTAGTGTCCATATTGTGTATATTGGTTATGTCTTGAGAGTTCTCCATCTCTTGTGTCCTCTTAAGTTTTATTGATTCATATATTTTTTGTAGCTCTCTCTCTCTCTCTCTCTCTCTCTCTCTCTCTCTCTCTCTCTCTCTCTCTCTCTCTCTCTCTCTCTCTCAGTTTTTCTCTCTTCTCCCTCACAAGCTCCTCTCCCTCTTGCATAGTGTCCTAGTCCACTCTTCCATGACTAGCTGGTGCCCTTACCTCATTCACTTTGTGGTAGAAGGGAGTTTGGCATAGTATAGAGGCTGCCATACCGAATTTCCTTCGTCACCCATCTAGCCTTATAAGCTAGCTTGGAGCATCTAGGGATTTCAGCTCTTGTATACCCACTTGCATGGAATTTTCTTCTTCTCATTAGCAATGGAACCAAATCTTATGTATCATTAGTGTCTAAGGATTCAAATGCATAACTCAAGCTGAAATTTAGCTCTAGTAGAGTGTCTCAAAGTGGGCTGATCTTGCACAACAAGTGGGGCATGGGCCACTAGAGCACCAGCTACTATAGGCTGTCTAGCTGGATGTATAAGAGCAAGAGGCTTCTCTTGCAAGATCACCTTACATACCTTAACCACCTGCTCAGGCTGTTTATGCATAATTTCCTCATGGAAAGCTACATCATGGCTCTAGATAACCTTATGAGCCTTCAAATGTCATATATGATAGCCCATCTCACCTGCATCCATAACCAAGAAAGATGTATTTTACGAACTTAATATCAAGCTTATTGTGCTTGTCCTTGGGAACATGGTAGAATGTCTATAAAGGGAGCTTGCACTCAACCGCCAAGACTGACGAACCACTTATTTCTTCAAGAATTTCAAGCGATCACTAATGACTACTTGTCACATAGCTGATGCGCTATCCCTCACTACAAGTGTAGTAATCTTACCTTGATGCCCGATTGAGTTGCTTCAGTAGCTCCACGATTTGTGATGCAATCTCAAGCATCCTCAATCCTCCACCTCCAAGCTCCATCCTCCATAGTCGTTCATGAGACAAGAGAAGAGAAGAAGAGAAGAAGAAGAGAGGAGATCGTGGAGAGCTTCACCTCCTTGATCCCTCACTCTCACACACTTACTACCTCACACTCTCACACTCCCTCTCAAGCACACACACAAGTAAGCAAGGAGAAGAGAAGAAGAGAAGAAGAAGAATCCACTTTGCCACACACCAAAGAATGACCTCTCATTCACTTTTTGAACTTTGTATATATGCCCTAAAATCCCATGGGCACCCATCTCCTTTTTTACATGACCGGCCATTGTGGCAAGGTCATTTTTCCCATTCCCTTCTACTTGGACTATTTCTTTAGTTTATGCCCATCTACCCTTTTACAGTTTGCACAGGGGCAGTTAATCCCGTATTTGGAGCACCCATATCTAGAGCAAAGATATCATTAGGGGAAGCTTATCTAGTGGAGCAAAGGATACAATGTGATTGAGCAAGAAGACAG
Organism: Lygodium microphyllum; assembly: GCF_053477565.2. Classification (NCBI taxonomy): domain Eukaryota; kingdom Viridiplantae; phylum Streptophyta; class Polypodiopsida; order Schizaeales; family Lygodiaceae; genus Lygodium; species Lygodium microphyllum. The sequence continues at coordinate 94,891,536 of NC_141148.1, read as the reverse complement.
TATCTTTGTGTGAAAAATCAAATTTTTCTACCATTACTGTTTACAAATTTTGACAAGCATCCCTATTGAGTTTAATGAAGAAGGTGGGATGAAGCTGTCAGTTCATCCTCTATGCATGTTGAATTTTAACTATCATAATTACGAATAGAGGAGTTCCTGATGGCTAGCTGTGTAAACCCATTGTGGACATACACATTATATTTTGATGGAGCATCCAGGGGCTCTAATAAAAAAGGGAGTGTTTGAGTAGTTATCTGAGATCCCCGACATAGAGTCACAATGAAATTAGTTGTTTATCTTGGGATAGAATTCACTAACAACATGGCAGAGTATAAAGTCTTGATTATGGAACTGAATATTGCCAAGAAATGTGGTATTCAATGGTTATTAGTAAAAGGGGATTCCTAATTGATCTTAAATCAACTAAATGAGACATACACAGTCCAGAATCTCATCCTTCGCATGTATCATCAAACTGCTATGACCCTACTTGATGAATTTGAGAGGGTATCTCTTCAACTCATCCCACGTTCTTGAAATTAGTTCGCGGATTCATTAGCCAATTTTTCTTATAAAGAAGACCTCTTTTTCAACTGTGGTCCTAGTCCGGATGTTGCCATTAATAATGAGACAGGACCTGGTCGTTTGTGGGGAATTTTACTAGACCACGCGTTATATGGCAAGCAATGGTTGGTATGGGTAATGCGAAGAGTGGCCAAGACCCATCTACCACTACTATCTTGGACCCATAGGTTGATCCAGATGACATGTTATGCATACCCCTCTTGCTATATATGTAGGAGGTATGGGTCACAACTTGATGCATTTAGTTTAGGGATGAGAGCCCTATTTTCCCCCTTGGAATGGAGCATATCTTCATTTATCTACCTTATTCCAAGGAGGGATGTGTCACTGTTGATCTGCTTGATTTCATTAGGTCAATAGGGCCAGTTAGTTTGCAATAAAATGTGCTATTTCTTTAGACCAAGAGGACCCTATGTCTGTTTTGTGCGGATACGTTTAATGGTTTTTTGTTTTAGTGATTGCATCATACAAGTTGACGAAGTCACTGGAGGGAGCCTTTGCTATGGAGGAGCTTCTTGTGGCCATTCCAAGTGATTTCGTCCCCCTTTCTGATTATTTTCCCTTTTCCCTTCAGCAATTAATGATATATGTGTATGTAAGGGGTACTTTCTTTTTGTTTGTTGGGAACCGGCAATCATGGCATTAAGTCTTAGGTATAGGTCAGTATGTCTATGGGAGATCTGAGTAGTCATTGCCTCCTGCAAAGGCATTATCAGGCACCACTAAAGACCTATTTTAGATGGGAGTTCTAGTAACCCTATTCTGCTGACCTGCTAGGCGGCCGTTCTAGAAGTTTCTGTTAGTGTGAGGTAGTTAGAAAAGCCTGCCATACAAAATAGTGATACAAAGGAAAAACCCCTAAATATCTTAAAGGAAATATATGAATATATAGAGGTGAGTAAAAAGGGGTTCTAACCCCTATAAAAATAGAAAAGGAAAGAAAGAAAAATCCTTGAGCAGTTGTTCATCGCCTTGCGAAGGCCTAGTAGGTTTCTGGGAACGATACAAGACCCGGGCCGATGCCTTGTCTTTCTAGGGGTGGCATCCAGCTAAAAATAGAAATAGGAGAATGTTGGAGCAAGAATAAAAGTGAGTGTTAGAAAAGGATTAAGTGTCGCCTTGCGAGGGCTTGGTAGGTTCTTGGGTATCGAGACAAGACCTGAGGCCAATGCCATGTTCTGCTTGGGTCACTACTCTTAGCTCCTTCCTTTTTACATGCCCGAGTATGAAAAATAAAGGCTTAAAAGAAAAAATATGCTAAAAGACAATCTTTCTTGATCAAGCTATAGGAGTCCTCGCCTAATAGGAACTCCTTGTTAAGTTGTCCTTAGTTGGGAAGGTAGTTCAAACCACCATTGAGGATGACCTCTTTGATAGTTCTTTCTAGCTTGGCTGTGTTGAAACAGTTGGTTAGTGACTAGCTTTAGGTCTTCTATCAGATTATACTAGGCCTCCTCCTCGTGGATTTCGTGCCTTGGTCTTGATAGGAGGTAGGGTGAGAGTTGTGTTGTGTTTTGTTGAGTATTTTTTGTATCAGATTGATGCTCTTTGTGGTTGTGTTGATGTGCAAATTTGTTCATGGGGCTCGAAGGGCTGAGTCACCCTATCCAGTGATCGCCAATGAGTGCTTATTTTTTAGCCCGAGAAGTGCTTAAAATTTACAAAAAAATCCGTGTTTCAAGGGAAAAATAGACTTCATCGAAGGTGGCATGGGTAATTGAGTCGATTTTAAGCTGCAAGCAGCCGACAGGTCCCAAAAGTGCTTTAAAGACCCATCAAGTGACGATTGGTTAATTCTCATAATTTCTTGGCATGTCAGACGGGACTTTAGAAGATGCCATGCAGGAAGTAGGGGACTTTGAGACGGACTGTCAAAATTTAAAGATTTCAAATGGACGCTGAACGCAAGAAGGGAGTGCCCGAGGTGGAGGGACAAAAGCCAAGTAATGTAAATAAACTTTAGGGGTAAGGAGGGTGACCCTTGGGGTCTCTCATCCCCTAATTTTCACGCGAAGGGGGGGGACCATTTTTTGTTTGGCGTGTGGAAAAAAAAAAGCACCATGTTTCAGACGACGATTTCATGACGGGAGAGGGGTAATGCCACCTCAATGTACCCGTTGAAAGGTGAGAAGGATCGAAGCTTGCACGCGAGCTATGGCGGGAGAGCAAGAGCAAGAAAGAGAGAGACAAGAAATGGGAACTCCAACAGTCACAATGTGTGACCGGGCCTTCCTTTATTCAAACTGTCACTAAAAGAATAAAGAATAAAGTGACGTGACGGGCGCCCGCCACCTGCAGTGTGCAGTGGCGGATACTGTCAGTGTAGTAATACACGGGGCGGCACGGCGGAGGCGCCTTTACCCCCAACAACCTCCCACTTAAAGGCGAATCTGCCCTAGTGAGAGAGAAAAGAAAAAGAAAAGACAGTACAAATGTACATAGGTGAGGAAAGATGACATCTCATCCAACGCCCATCAACCTCCTGAGGAAGGCAAAGCGCTCAGTAGTGAGGCTCTTCGTGAGCAAATCTGCAGGATTCTCGTCAGTGGAGATCTTGACAAGGTCAACAGACCTGTCCTCCACGACACCACGTATGAAGTGATACCTCACCTCAATGTGTTTCGTCTTCGCATGGAAGACCGGATTCTTAGCCAACTGAATGGCACTCATAGAATCCGAATGCAGTGTAGGTGTAGCATCAATCCCAAGGTCAGCAACTAGACGGCCTAACCATATGGCCTCCTTGCAAGCCTCAGTGGCTGCAACATACTCGGCCTCAGTGGTAGACAAAGCCGTACACTTCTGAACCCTGGACATCCAAGAGATAGCCCCTCCAGCATAGGTGAATACATAGCCAGAAGTGGACTTCCTACTATCTGCATGTCCTGCATAATCGGAGTCAGTGTACCCCACGACCCCTGTATCCTGGCTGCCATAGCAAATACACATATCTGTTGTGCCCTTCAGGTACCTCATGATACTCTTCACGGCATCCCAATGTCTGCTGCCAGGTGTAGCCATATAGCGTGCCACAACACCAACTGCATGTGCAATATCTGGACGAGTGGCTATCATGGCATACATCAAACTGCCCACGGCTGATGCATAAGGGATCTTGGCCATCTCGGCCCTCTGCTCATCTGTCTGCGGACAATCGGCCTGTGATACCTTCACATAAGAAGGTAATGGACAGCCAATAGGCTTTACGTCCTGCATGCGGAAGCGCTCAAGGACTTTATGAATGTACTCCCGCTGTGAGAGATACAAAAGTCCCTGATGCCTATCGCGCTTAATGCGCATCCCAAGTATATGTGAGGCCTGTCCCAAATCCTTCATCTCAAAGCTCTTCTTTAGCTGAGATTTAAGAGCATCTAGCTCATCATGAGCTTTCCCTACTATCAGCATATCATCAACATAGAGTACCAAGATAAGCAAACTGCCATCACGGGCTTTCCTCATGTAAAGACACGGATCCATAGCACTCCTGCTGTAGCCCTGTGACTGCATAAAGGCATCAAACTTATGATACCATTCCCTAGGTGCCTGCTTCAAGCCATACAAGCTCTTCTTCAACTTGCACACTAGGTGCTCCCTGCCAGGTTCTGCAAAGCCCTTAGGCTGATCCATATAGATCTCATCATGCAAGTCCCCATGTAGAAAAGCCGTCTTGACATCCATCTGATATAGATCTAAGTCAAGCTGTGCAACCAAAGCCAAGACTAAGCGCAGGGTGGTCATCTTAACCACAGGAGAGAAGACCTCATCAAAGTCCACACCATGTTCCTGCTTAAAACCCTTTGCTACCAATCTAGCCTTGTATGCCGGCATGGGGTGTCCAGGGGTACTTTTCAGCTTGTACACCCACTTGCATGGCAAAGCCTTCTTGCCCTTAGGCAAGGCAACCAAATCCCAAGTCTCATTCTTATGCAGGGAGTCTATCTCAGACTGCATAGCCCTCTCCCAGGAGTGACTGTCACCCCTGCGCATAGCCTCATCATAAGTGAAAGGCTCTCCTGCATCTGTAACCAAAACATAATGCATAGAGGGCTGAAATCTGTCAGGTGGACGTCTATCTCTAGCAGACCGTCTCACCGCAGGCTCTGCTGCCTGTCTAACTACCTGTCCAATATCCTGGCCCTGTGGAGGAACTGCTGCAGGCTGTACTACTGGCTGTGCTGGAGCTTTAGGCTCCTCCTGAAAGATCACTCTGCGGATCTCAACCACCTTCTCAGGCTGCCTGTGCATCTTGTCTTCATGGAAGACGACATCATGGCTGCGTACTATTTTCCGCGCATGCGGATCCCATAGGCGATAGCCCATCTCTCCTGACTCACCATAGCCAAGGAATATGCATTTAATGCTCTTTGGATCCAATTTACTCCTCTTGTCCTTGGGCACATGGCAGAATGCCTCACATCCAAAGACACGGAGATGCGCATAAGAGGGTGGCTTACCAGCCCAAACTTCCTCTGCAACCTGGAAATCCAATCCACTGGAAGGCGATCGGTTTATGACATGCACTGACGTACTAACTGCCTCAGCCCAAAAACTCGGGGGTAGGCCTGCATGGCTAAGCATAGAGCGCACACGCTCCTGAATAGTCCTATTCATGCGCTCAGCCAAACCATTCTGGGGTGGGGTGTAAGGGGCGGTCAACTGACGCTTAATACCCCTGTCATCATAAAACTGCTCAAAAGCATGCGAGACATATTCTCCCCCATTATCTGTCCTAAGGCATTTCAGCCTATACCCAGTCTGGTTCTCAACAAGAGCAAGCCATCTCTGAAAAACTGCCAGGACATCGGACTTCTGCTTTATGGGATAAGCCCACACTTTCCTAGAAAAATCATCAATGAAGGTAACGAAGTACTTCGCGCCACCCATAGACATGCAAGGCATAGGCCCACAAACATCGAAATGCACCAATGCCAAGGGCTCACTCATGCGTGGCCTACCCGATTTCTTATGCGTAGACCTATTCTGCTTACCATAAAGACAATGATCACACGAGTCAAAACATGCATAATCCAAAGGCGGAAGATACTACAAACCAGATAACATTTTCATTCCTTTCAAAGACATATGCCCCAAACGGGCATGCCAAAGTGATACATGTGGGATAGAGCCCACTGCCAAAACATGGTCTACAGAAGACCCAGATACAACAAGAGGATAGAGGCTGCCAGCCTTGGCGCCTCTAGCAAGCACAAGTCTGCCTTTGGTAATCTTCCAAGTAGAATCCCCAAAACAGACATGAAATCCTGCATTATCCAACTATCCTGCAGACATAAGACTACGCGTAAGCGCAGGTACATGACGTACATCCCTGAGCAAAAAGGAACTGCCAGTGGAAAACTGCAACTGAATATCTCCACAGCCCACAATATCAAGAGACCTGTCATCTCCAAGTTTTACTGATCCAGATACAGTACGATAAGAATGAAACCACTCACGGTAAGGCGTCACATGGAAGGACGCACCTGAATCCAATAACCAGCACTGTGCATACATACTAGGTGTCTCAGTCAAGTGTGAAGCATCAGAAGAACTAGCTGCAAGTATAAACTCATCACCACCATCGGACTCTTCAGTCTGCGTGACATTAATTTCCTCAATCTTGACGTTGGACTTCGCAGGTACTATGCTGCGATCAGAGGACTTCTCCTGCACTTTATCTTTCCCCTTATCCTTGCGCTTCTCATTGCGCAACTCATGACACTGTGGTCTAATATGGCCCTTTTTCCCACAATGATGACAAGTGACATTTGCATTGCGTCCACGCGACTTACTACGCGACTTGCCACCACGAGATTTAGACCGACCCTTCTGCGAGTCACGGCCTTGGCCATTACCACGGTCATACCTGTCATTCCTGCCTCTAACTGTCAAAGCATGACTACCACGAGAGGCATCCAAGTTTTTGCGATTCACCTCTTCCTGAAGAAGAGCACTCTCAACATCTGCCAATTTTAGAGTAGCACTAGAGGCACAAAGAGCAGTGCGGAATACATCCCATGACTCATTCAGAGTTCCAAGCAAGAAAAGAGGAGTTACTTCCTCTCCAAAGGTGATATCCTGCGAAGTCAGGTTCTTCAGTATAGCATGGAACTGGCTCAAGTGAGCAGACATAGTCGCATTATCCTTCATGCGCAGATCCATAAGCTGCTTCAACCAGTACATCTGACTCGCCGGACTTTTCTTATCATAAAGATTCTTGATCTTATTCCATAGATCCCATGCACTCTGTGCTTCCTCAAATGCATTATAATGTACCTGTTCAGTGAGAGACAATACAATCGTGGACTTGCATAGCTCATCAAGTTCAAGCCAGTCGTCAATGTCCATAGTTTCAGGCTGCTCCCCACTCAACCGAAGTGGCTTAATCTGAGATTTCTGCACCAAAACCTGCCATATTTGACTCTTCCAGTAAGAGTAGTTGGTACCATCCAACTTTGTAATGTTAAAGATGGCACTATCATGCGAAGATGACGCCATTATGCAGGCTGGAAATGCCCAAACAGTCCAAAACTGCTTGCTGTTTTACTGCAGAAACTGCCCAAAAATGACCAAAACGGGGTCCAAAGGGTGAGCAAAGTGTGCCAAAAGTTGCTTCCCACTTAGTACTAGGTGCGGTACACCAAATCAGGATATTTCAGCATGAAAAGTACACCTCAGTCCACCAATAACTGCTTGCTGTAATAAATTGCAGGTATGCAGTCTAGAGAGCAAACTGTCCCAAAATAGGATCCAATGTCAAGCAAACAATGCTAGGTCCAAATCCGGCATGAAACGGACATAAGCAAGGCCAATGACAGTGAAAAGAACATGAGCTCAACACCAAGCATGTCAAAATAACATCTGCCAGTGAAAGGCACACCCCCAGACACTCTAGGCAAAGTGTTCCTGTAACTGCCAAAACCTGACACAAATAGGTATCTGCTCAAAGAGAAAGATCCAAATATGAGACTCAGCTCATAAGCATCCTGTGAACCAAGAGTACATCAATGCATATCCATAAAGATCGGAGTATGATCCCAAAGTCTCAATGTGTATGTAGCTGCTCAAGACATAAACTGCTCCAAATACATGTAAGTGCTCCAATAGCATGCAACTGTCAAAGGTCAAGAAAGCATGTAAAATGCTCCCACTGGCACAAAAGGCGTACAAAGCGAGCTCAGAAGCTCAAACAACCCAAGAGAAAGCACCAGTGATAAGTGACCCTGTCAATGCATCAAGCGCATCCGAGAGAGCATGACATACATGAAGCACCGGTCGTATTAACCATGAAGCAATACATAAGCCCAAATAAGCTCTCGGTCAACTCAATGACATCCAAATAACAACCAAGATCAGTGATCAAGTAAGCCGGGAATGCTCAAATACATCCAAATCCAAGCTCCAAATGTCGGTATGGCATACACGAACCAAATAGCATATGTCACGAACCAAAGCATGTAATGCAAAAGCCTAACTATCAAGCAGAGACATGAGGCATAGGCGGTCCACGAGCATGCCAAGTCGGTCCAAATGCCAGTGAAGACGGAGCTAATGCGAAGCTCAAAAGCATCCCATAATCTCATACATATGCTCCAAGTCGTCCCCAAATGTCAGAGATATCATGCCAAAGCTCAAAGCATACATCCGGTATCAGTAGGTAAGTGCCAAAGCATGTAAAGTACCTTCAGCCCACTGTTATTCCAGCATGTATTTACTGTTCTAAACAATAGATTTCAGCCCCAAATTCAAGCCAAAATCATGGTCAAACCAAATGCATACATCCCCAATACATCCGGGTAGGAAGTAGACCGCATACGGGCATCAAACAAGGTAACCGGAGTAGAGTATAAGCATTAAATGCCAATGCCAAGTGTGGCTGCCCTGTTTCCAGCACTGTATAACAGTAAATAACAGTCCCAAATCAGCCAATATTTCAAGCCAAAATCATGGCATAATCATGTGCATACATTCCCAAGGCACTAGGCATCATGTAGACCGCATACGGGCATCAAATAGCACAACCGGAATGGAGTATAAGCAACAAATGCTAATGCCAATGGTGCTGCCCTGTTTTCAGTCTGTTATGACAGTTTATGACAGTCCCAAATCTGAAGAAATCATCCCCGAAAGATCAAGACCAATGCCCAAAGCTTGAATGACATCAAACATGAAGTCTATAGCCCTCTTGATCAAGGTAGAGAGCAAGAAGCAATGGCCAAGTGTGGAGCTGAAGTAGATGAGTGCTCACAGCCTGGAAAAAATGATGCAATCTGCCCTGTTGGTGCTGAACTTGCTGCTGCTCCACAAGGGCTGAAAAGGGGGTAATGGGGGGCTCAATGATGGCCCAAGGTAGGCACATACCAAGCCATGAAGGCCCAATGCAAAGGGGAGGGAAGATATGAGCTATGGAGCTCAAGAAGAGTGGCTGCCCTTTGTTCTTGCCCTGTTTCAATCTGAGAATACACTCAAATGCCTGCAAATGCTGAAGCAATACCTCAAGGGCAAGGCCCTGATGAAGCTCAAGAAGGCCAGGATGGAGCTCGGGAAGCCGGGGAGAGTCGGGAGCTCAAGAGGTCGGCTATGGCTGCCGGGATGGAGACCCAATGCGTGAAGCGAGTCGATGCGAAGGTCGAGAAGCACCGAGTCGAGCTCGAGCAAGAGAATGCCAAGCTCTGATACCAGTTGAAAGGTGAGAAGGATCGAAGCTTGCACGCGAGCTATGGCGGGAGAGCAAGAGCAAGAAAGAGAGAGACAAGAAATGGGAACTCCAACAGTCACAATGTGTGACCGGGCCTTCCTTTATTCAAACTGTCACTAAAAGAATAAAGAATAAAGTGACGTGACGGGCGCCCGCCACCTGCAGTGTGCAGTGGCGGATACTGTCAGTGTAGTAATACACGGGGCAGCACGGCGGAGGCGCCTTTACCCCCAACACCCGTACAATCAGACTACATCAAGGATCTACACTCTTCCTACTCTCCATTGCCGCCTCTAGCCCATGAAATGCCTGCCCAGATAGGAAGATCAGAAATCACTATTTCTCTCTCCTCCCTCTCTCTCCTCTCTATTCATGCGCACTACCTTGAAGGAGGAATCGGGAAGAAGATTGAAGAAAATGATGATGGAGATTAATGAAAATGCTGAAGATTGATGTGTAGCATGGAATCAAGAGTGATAAAGTCTTCATCCACTAGTCACGCAGTCATTCAATGCGTCTCGGGTTTCATAGAAACACGGTATGACTATTTTTAATGAAGGAAATGAAGGTTTTTCGACATTTTATGATAGAAATGATGTTCTTATTCGATGAAACATTGTTTGAGTGCTAGTTGCATCATGTTTAACTATTTTTTATCAGAAAATTCTGATTTCATAATGATTTGCATGTGCTATTTAAATGCTGCAAAATTCAAAATGCGATTTTTAAGGGTAAAATGATAGTTTGTCGTTTCAGGTGGATGAAATGTGTTCTTATGGGAAAAAATAAAAAATAAAATTGAATTTCAGTATGTGAAAATGATTGATATGAAAAAATCAAAAAATAATAGTGGTTATTGATAAATAAATGCTAAAAATAAGGAAAAATAAGAGAAAAAATAAAAATATGCTTCATAAAAATAGGTAAAAATATCATGAGTGTTTGTGAATGTATGGTAGTGGCAAAGCATGAGGTTTAGCCTCAGTTTGCCCTATCACTTTGTCAAAGTTCGTGATTTATCACTTTTTATATATCAAACCATGACAAAATGAACTTCTACATCTATGCAACGGAAGCAATACCTAAAAGTAGGGGATGGGATGTTTGAATGATGCGATTAGGGTGTTGTTTATTACTGATTTTGTTGATGCATATCATGATATAGGCTTCGTTGTATTTTAATTAAGAGGATAGTAGCATGAGTGTTGTCTCAGTGCTATCCTTACATCGTTGTAACAAGTTAGTAAATGAGTGTTGGAAAGCCTAATTGCGCACAACACATTTCAGATTGAAAATTATATTTGAGCACTTTAGGATCATCCACTTTTGCATGTGCATAAACTATGATATCAGAATACAAAGAACTGGATGCATAGCACTTGTTTTTCGTTATGATAACCTATGCTTGAGTGTGTGAGAAGACCTAAGCTATAGGCTAGTCGATTGTTTTCTTAGGGAATTGTTTGGTAAGGACACATGGTATCTCCTAGAATACTTTCAAAACAAAAGAGTGGAGCTTGTATTGTGTGTAGTTTATGTTGGAGTGATGCATCTTGGGGCCAAATCCCAAGGTGTAGGAGAGTCATAGTGGGGCCACGGCAATCAGTTGATAGGGTGCCTCCTATGTGTGTTCTTCGTGGTATTTATTACTGATATGTATGAGATAATCCATTTGTTGGAGTTTGGGGAAAGGGCCGTTGGACTATATATCAATTACAAACGCATAATTAAGTCTATCTAGTGTACATTAGTGTATTATAGACTCTCTTGGCTTGCAAGGCCATGTGTTGGGGTTGTCTGTTGTGTGCATCATGAGGTCTGGCTAGTGCCATAGCCAATGCTGGCCCATTTTAGGTCCCATCAGGATGCTTGAGCTTGTATCAAGAATTTTGGAGCTATATAAGTGCTTGAGAGAGGAAGCAACTCAATTGGGCATAAAGATAAGCTCACTACACTCATAAAGAGGGATGGCATGTCGGCTATGTGAGAGGTAGCCATTAGTGCTCACTTGAAATGCTTGAATAATAAGCAATTCATGGGTGGCGATTGAGCTTGTGCTTGCCTCTACATTTTGGTTCTTTGGTGGGATCAACAAACTCAAGCTTTGAGCACTGTGTGCTTCAAATCGAGCATCGAAGTAAGGGTTTCATCCTCGAACCGGAGCTTGAGATAGATAGGAAATTGTAACGTGCCCACCTGTTCACTCATAGGATACATCTTAGCAGCCCATTGGGAAGAGAGTCCAGAAAGCGCTGCCCGGCACTCCCATGGAATGTCATGGGGTTTGCGATCTAGGTCTTCCCGAGTCTACCATGAAGCGGAAGCATTCCGGCCATTCCCACTTAGGACTGACCTGAATCAGGGTTTTCCTAGTGGTCAAATTCCTAGAACGACAGCTAACGTCGAACCCCAGGCGAACTACTTTATGCAGAAACATCACGGTCGAAGCGGATCCATGCTGCATTTGGTTCAAGGTGAATGGGAAATGAGAGGGATGCAAAGCTCAACCTCTCTGCCCATAAGGCATAGTCCCATTCCGTTCCCCTAAAACAGTACAAATCGGGACTCTAGTATCCTAGATTCTAGGTCAACGTTCCTTGCTGTCAATTTCTTTGAGAAAAGTTCCCAGCCAACCAAGACCACCCATCCATAGGACGGACCCATGGCCACATCCATCGCACTTTCCTCAGGGTTGCTTTAGTTATCTAATTATCTACCACATTTAGTTTGACACGCAAAAACCAACTTCGTTAATTAGTCAATTAATTCATCGGTTCCTTCATGTAATCTTAGCATTGACATAGAAAAACAATGTCAAACAAGTTCCTTTACAACAATTGATCTTATTTATCTTTGGAATACATCATATAATCCAACCCGTAGGCTAATCCATAATCCGTCCGAAGGCAATCCATAATCTACCCGAAGGCAATCCAGCAATCCACAGGGATTACTAATCCAAGATTTCGCATAGACTAGTATGAGGGCCTCGAGATCCAATCCCGAGTTACGTCGGCCTCTTGTGCAAGACCCGAAAGGCAAGGGATTTATGGCCAGAGCCCCCCTGGCACCCAAGCGTTCTCCTGCTCCAAGTAGCGCCCAATGGAGAGACCTCTCGCGGTGAGTTCGGTCCACGTTCCCGGCACGGCTAACAACCCTGATGCTGATAACTGATGCTGCCCAAGGGTCAGGCCGACAATCGAGGGTAACTGATGTTGCCTCTCCCTCCAAGCCTTCAACCTGAAGAAATTAATGCTTTTCTAGCCTTAGATTCCTTGAGCAAAGAGTATAAACAATGCTCCTATCTTATACAAACACAATCAATCCAGTGGTCGTTTATTTGGCCAACTGCTAAGGAGTGAATCCTTCTCTCTGAATGCATCCAACATTTGATCCGGGATCAATTGCGACTTGGCAAGATCCCCAAGGTTTTGTTTGTTTACACTTTTATCCTTGGGTTAGGGCTTATATCCTATTAACCCAAATTAGCAAACACCTTAGGTTCCTTAAGTTAAAACAGTAAATCCTGGCGACCATGTCGCTTTAACTTGATTGATCCTTTGCTTACTAGGCAATACATAACTTCCCTTAACTTGGCAAACCAGCCCAAGAATGGTGATATAGCAGAATGATTACTTATCCCCTTGCAAATTATCTTGTACTTAGATCCTACCAACTCTTGTTCTAAAGAGTGGCAAATCCATCTTGTGACTTAAACACAAAGCCATGCGACGTTGCAACTTGTTGCATAGGAGTCGTATCTAACTTGTGGGATCAATCTCCCATCAATGGCGTTCATCGGTCAAGAAGTATGTTTAGTCAAGATGTAGGGTTTGGGGTGTCTTCTTACCCAACCCAGCCTCTAACCTTACTAGGCCAATAACGTTTGGTCCTAGGGGTGCTAAACTTAATCGAAAGTTTAGTATTAAGTCTATCGATCCTTAGGGTAAAACCCTAGATCGTTATTGTATGGGCATCCAATTAACCCAACATTCCATGAATGTGGGTAGGACCTTTGGGTTCGAAAGTCTTGACTTGGCGTCCCAAGTGCGATACTAGGCAGAATTTTTAACGTGCTAAACCCTACCTAGCACTTTGAAGTGTTCATCGTACCAACAAGTTATGCTTTTATGAATCCCTTGAGGGTTATAACAATAAAAGTGTTTTAGCTAAAATGGTCTACTTGTCTTGCGACGAGAAACGATCTTTTCTTAGAGATGCTAAACTTGTTCTAAAGGTGTAAATAGTTGCAAGACATCACATTACATGCAAATATGCGATTCATTACTTTTATGCGACTATAAGGTTTGAAATGACCATTTCTTTTCCTTGCATGATGATTGACAAGTTGGGGAATAACTTGCATAAAACCTACATAGATTTACATCAAGGAGCTATGCCTACAACTTTTCATTTAATGCAATTGAATTTTTAGGCTTTAATATGACATGCAACCTTTTCTAGATACAACTTCAACATTTGAAGTTCATGCATGACGAATATGTGACATGCAACATTTTCTAGATACAACTTCGATAAATGAAGTTCACGTATGATGAATGTCATAAGACTAATATTAACTTAATCCAATCTACGGCACTTAATCCGTCTTAAAATACAAGCATCTTCAGATGCAACATGCAAGTCCATGGTTTCATTTCCATGTAATGCAACTACTTGGACAACATCGACAATGATTATGTCATACAAATCTACAAGTAGAAAATTACTACCTAATTGCCTTATGCGCTTTTCTTTTCCGCGGCCAATCAAAGATGCATTTAAAACAATTTCATCTTTTAAACCTAAGCAATATGCACTTAGGATTTGCAACTTGGAAATGCAAGCAACCCAATTGCATGACATGCACTAACTCTTGTAAATCATTCAAGGAGATAATTTCCCAAATGTATTTTAACTAGACTACGTGAATTAGCAACATGTGTAAATGCATTCTTCCCATGAAAATTTAACATGCCTAATGCATTGCTTTAATGCGGAATTAATCCTTTTAAGAACCTGGGCTTGAGGGCTCGTAGGGATGTCCACGCGTATGCTTGGGGAAGAACTTCCCACGTGTGCGCCTCTTACCATTTTCTTGGGAGCCATTGACATGTCGAATTCCCACGTGTGCGCCTCTTGAGGGCTCGTAGGGGTGTCCACGCATTGTCGAAGGATTTGCCAAAGCAAAGCAAAGTCGTGTCTACAGAAGACCTTGACTAATTTGAGGATAGAAGATCAACAAATATGCGAAGAGGACGGGCATTCCCAGCATACGCATTCCACATTATTACTCAGTGCATTATCTTTGTTGATGTCTTTTAGAGACGAAAAGATCCCATTCTCTATATTCAAATAGCCAGTTCTTTAACTTGACTTTACTTAACTAGCCAATCTGAGACTGACCTTACAAGAAGCACAGAAACCATGTCTAGTTTAACAGCAACTTGAATGTGCAGAACTAGAAGCTTATTATATTCAGTTAAAGTCCAGAAAAGCCTCAACATTCCATGCTGCCCATAATCAGCTGCTAGTAATCGAATGGCAAACCTTGGTGAAAACCATGGAATTTATCTACAATACACAGTTTTGTCAACCTCTGCAGGTATGGATAAAAGCCAGATGTCCCTCGTCTGCTTTGCTTGCAGCAAATACCATATTTCCACATCACAACGACAGAAAACACTTCTGTTCGATGCGTATAAGTTTCTAACATCTTAGCATGAATGTTCCTTTTGTCTTATCACCAGTAGAGACCCAACAAACACCATTGAAGTTATCAGAATCAGTATTACAGCTGCTCTTGAAGGCTCCAAATGTGACCTGCACCACTCGTTTTGACAGAGAAACTGTAGATATTGGCAAATCCCATAATACATGAAGTTACTGATCCACACAATTGAATGGAAAACCAGTCTTTGAAGCGCTTTGCATATCAGTTTTCAGCATATTCTCCATCTCTATCATCGTATCTGCACAAATCATACCGTCATATATCCCATCTATGTGCTCATCATCCTCTAAAATTCCTACATTTTTCAAATTTTTCTCCTTCCTGCATATGTACTGCCTGGCAGCTCTAGGCAACCTAGAAGTCTTCTGATAGCTCATCGAAGTGTTTGTTGAAATCCCAACAAAATCGGAGGAGAAAACACTGCTGCCAAGAGGCAAGAACTCCAATCTCCTCTGCTTTGTACCACCGTCGTCTCGCGAAACGGCGGTACCTAATGAAAACCCGAATCCCTCATAGTGGGCAAAGGTGCATCTCTGAGAGTATCCCTGTTTCTAACATGGTTCACACACACAGTCATAAACTGTACTGCCCTCATGCCATCTTTACTACGAATCCGTGCATAAGCAAATCCATCATCCATTACCTTTGTTTCCATGTGCATCTCTGTGATGAATGGTTGTCCAAGAATTATGGGATAAGAGCATGAATCCTGCACAAAGAAATGGAAATCCTCCTCTACATCTCCAATAGAAACCCTGACACTGGGATAGGCAGCATACAAATCACCTGCAGTGTTATTGGCGGCTCTCATACGCCACCCATGCTCTACATCCATAGGCCATCTGTTACTCTCATAAACTCCATGAACTATGAGATTAATCTCTGAACCATGATCCACCAATGCAACATAAGGCACCTGTTTCTCTCCAATTTTTACCATCGTCTCTGTAGTTGCCCTAGCCCAATGACTCCGCGAAAAGTGACTACGCGGTATCAAGACAGGCTCATCAGTTTCAGCATAATGCATAGGCTGAACCCTCTTCTCTATCTGCGGAAAAACAAAAGCATTCTCAACCGTAACCTCATCCTCATCCTCATCCAACTCTCCAATCAAAACTCCCTGTGTATCAGTAGTAGGCAATGCATGTCTTTTCCTCTTCAGGACCTCCTGAAACTGATCTTGAAACTCTCTTTTCGAGATGCCCAAAACCTCAGAAATAGTGAAAGTTACCTCACTGCCAAGTATCTTGTCATTAAAGATTTTCTTCATGTCCGTAGATGTCTCAATATCAAACATCAATCTAAATCCTGGCTGCTTTCTCTCTCTGGGCTCTTGCCTCTTTTCTCTCTTTTGAGCATCTTCCATCTGTCGTTTTGGCCCTGGTCTCAAAGACAGTCCTGCAATAGGTGGAGTAACAAACTCACCCCCTCTAGTCTTTTTAGCTGCACTTGGATTTTCTTCATCCCTCTTACGCTTCTCCTCAACAAGTACATCTGCTCCCTGAGACTTAGCCAAGTAGGCATAAATAGAGTACCTGTCAACAGGCGAATCCCAACCTGTCTCTGATCTGAAGCTAGAGCCTGACTAGTCAAAACAGTTTTCTGAATTTTTCCCTTGTTTGCAGTCTCCATAGCATAAGTCCATAGTGCTGACTGATTCTCTGATCCCTTCTCAATCTGGACTCCATATGCAGAAGCATCTCCTCTAGCTGTCACATAAGAAGTATGCGCAGCCATGTCATCCACTAACTTCTTCATTCCGCCTTTACCAAAGTTGGTAGCAAGCGGAGCTCCTGTTTCAGTCAACCAAATCTTACCATCTTGTCCCCAAAATACCAAATTCTTCCTCCTTGCATCCTGAAAAGATTCACAATCCCTACAATGCTGATGGTCCGTACTATCACACCAAATACATCTCCGATCTCTCCTAGGTGCACTAGAAGCACTCCTAGGTGCAGTAGGAGCACTAGAAGAAATAGTAGGCGCAGTCGAAGCAAACTGCTCTTTCAATTTTCCCACCAACTCCGCTTTAACTGACTCTAGTGTCAAATCCATTATGCCTTTGATTATGTCATCAAGAGAGGAAGGCACCGATGGAGTGGATGGTTTTGGAGCAGAAGGTGCAGGCATCGGTCGTGGAACAGGAGGAATAAGAGGAGTAGAAACAGTAGGCACTGGCATAGGCCAAGAAATTGGCTGAGGAGGAGAAGGAATAACAGGGATAGAAGCACGCATAGGATCAGAAGATGGTGTCAGTGTCATAAAACCATTCTGTAAGCGGGTCTTCCATATCCTCCTCTTGGTCAAAGTCAAGACTGCATCCTGGGCATCCTGCCAATCCATTTTAAGTCCCATAGGCTTCTTGCGATCCTCAAGAAGTTCTCCCAATTCTTCCTGAAGAGCAGGATCTGCAGCTTGCAAGAAAATCTCAACTTTCTCAACATCCAATGCTCTTTGTTCAATTGCATCAAGCTGACTATACCTTTCTTCAAATTCTCGAATCAACTCTGAAGCAGCTAGACCTTTTTTTGGCATGTAGACCCACTCTCAGAATGACCGCCGTGTAGCCATCCCAAAGTCCTCAAGGAAATACTCTTCTTTCAGGGCCTTCTTAAAATCTTGCCAATGTGAATTTTGAATAAAAAGATCAGTCACTTTTGCCCTCAAGGCGGGTGTGACAAGACGAAGGAAGTACTTACTCATAAGTCCAGCTGGAACTCCAAAAAAACCCATTTTGATTTCATATGTCTTCAAATATGCTGAAACATTACGGCCCTCAAATAGCTTCTTCTCATTCTCAACTGCTTCAATCGCCTTAGTCGCGTTGTTTGCATTCTCTTGCTCTGAATATAGTTGCCTTTGCTAAGACAACTGTTGTTGATGTAATTGCTGTTGTTGCTACTGCTTTAGATCATCTATTGAAGTACTTGACGCAGCAGTCATTGATGGAGCTGAAGTAGAGGACGCAGCTGGAATTGTAGAAGAGGCTAAAATAGATGTTGAAGTATCTCCCATCCTGAAATTTCTGCGACGCTTTCACATCAGGTTCACCAAAGATGTCGAAGGATTTGCCAAAGCAAAGCAAAGTCGTGTCTACAGAAGACCTTGACTAATTTCAGGATAGAAGATCAACAAATATGCGAAGAGGACGGGCATTCCCAGCATACGCATTCCACATTATTATTCGATGCATTATCTTTGTTGGTGTCTTTTAGAGAAGAAAAGATCCCATTCTCTGTATTCAAATAGCCAGTTCTTTAACTTGACTTTGCTTAACTAGCCAATCTGAGACTGACCTTACAAGAAGCACAGAAACCGTGTCTAGTTTAACAGCAACTTGAATGTGCAGAACCAAAAGCTTATTGTATTCAGTTAAAGTCCAGAAAAGCCTCAATATTCCATGCTGCCCATAATCAGTAACTGCTAGTAATCGAATGGAAAACCTTGGTGAAAACCATGGAGTTTATCTACAATACACAGTTTTGTCAACCTCTGCAGGTATGGATAAAAGCCAGATGTCCCTCGTCTGCTTTGCTTGCAGCAAATACCATATTTCCACATCACAACGACAGAAAACACTTATGTTCGATGCGTATAAGTTTCTAACATCTGGTTAGCATGAATGTTTCTTTTGTCTTATCACCAGTAGAGGCCCAACAAACACCATTGAAGTTATCAGAATCAGTATTACAGCTGCTCTTGAAGGCTCCAAATGTGACCTGCACCACTCATTTTGACAGAGAAACTGTAGATATTGGCAAATCCCATAATACATGAAGTTACTGATCCACACAGTTGAATGGAAAACCAGTCTTTGAAGCGCTCCTTCGCTTACAACAAGGGTTTCTGAATTGCAAAGCTGACAAACCAATAGCAATGCATCACTGGTCACCCAACAAATAGTGTTGCATCCACTGATGAATCATCGATTAATCACCTTGAGGGACGCAGTTGATCAGGACGCACTGACCATCGTCACAAGTCCATGAAACATGATTGCAGACATAATTGATTGCGATTACGAGGCGACAGGACTGGATCTGGGATCAACACACCTTTCTCAGGCAAAGTGGATTGAGATACCTCCTTATGCTCTGCCAGGTTCTTCTTTTATCCCTATTCGAGTTTCCTTCCTCCACAAACAGCTGGCCTCATAGCACATAACCACAATTCAAGCTCTAAAACACGTACCAGCACGCACATCTTCCATGGTGGTTTGCAATCAGGTTTGTTTACATATGCAGAGATAAAACTGATCCTGGCATCCTCTCTGATAGCCCTAGCATCAACTGCACAGAATATTTCCCTTTTTGGGAGCCCCTGAACCTCAAAAAAAAAGACGACAAAGGCAGAGGGATAACCCGCTCTAACTTTGAGTCATCATCAACAAAGACAAGTCGTACAGTTAGATGCTGCTGCCAAATCTAAAGTCCATTACCCTCAACAGTGCCGGTGATTATAGTCGTAGAGGGTTGGTCAAAGACCACAAAATCGAGACTGGTGGTGTCATTAGTTCCTACCTGCACAGTATATGATGCTGGTGATGCTCGCTCAATTCTTGACAGGCCATTAGCATCTTCCTTCAGGGCAACTTTGACTGCATATGAAGTGTGTGGAAGTAATCCTCGGAGTCGAAACCTTCCATCTCTGTTTGTCATCACTGATTCCTCATATTAGCCCCTTGTTTCTAAGCGTGTTTCCACAGTAACACCTTCCTCTGGTTTTCCCATTAATGAGGTTCGTCGTTACACCATCTTTCACTGCCACTTTTTCCCATGACGGAGAGAGAGCTTGCCTTCCCCAGGATTGCAGAAATTCCTTTCCTTTTGAGAAAGCTCCCCCTTGAAAAAGCCTTCAACACGCCATTTCCATCCAAAAAAAGCGGCTCCTAAATTGGCTTTTCTCCCCCTTAAATTTGAAAATCCATAGTTACATTTTGCATCTTCACTTTACCGGCCCTGCAAATAACTGTTCTTGAATCACCCACATTGGCAACAAGGAGACGGTCACCCATCAAAACAGCAGTTGATGCCGTTGAGCCAACCTCTCTGTGCTAACTATTTTCAGCTTTCAAATACTCTGAGTCCGTTTGCTGATATGTTTCAACTATTGCACTTCTTGTATCAGGAATAAACTTAGGATGTTTAATCAGATTTTCGAAAAGGTTCTTTTGCACATAATCTGCAGCATGAGAACCTCCATGACCATCAAATACACCAAACAAGCCAACAATGTGCCCATCAACTTGAGCAAATCGGGCCTCCTAGAAATCCTCCATAAAGGCTCTTTTCCATGAATTTGCAACACCTTAAGTGCATTCTTGCACTTGAATCCGTCGCTCTTGGCTGGCCAATTTACACACCGACGTTTCTCTCGACCAAGTCGGCGAGCAAGTTCTTCTACAACCACTTGCCCCTCTTCTTCTTCTCAAAGAAGTCTTGGAATTCCCACAGATACTCATACTTATCACCCTGATTCTCCATTGAGCATAATGTGAAACTCCTGTGAACTGTTGATCAAAACCTCCTCGTCTAGGTTGACTGACCACTTGGCAAGGCATGCCAATTAGAGCATTATTGATAAGTTCCTCTAGCTCCAAACCCTCTTCCACGCAAAACAAAAGTATAAACACAACAACTAGATATGTACAAAGTATCAAATCCCACACACAACTTTTAGGTGGATTTCACACCTCGAATGCGCAGCAATACGACAACGTATGCTTGGGGAAGAACTTCCCGCGTGTGCGCCTCTTGCCATTTTCTTGGGAGCCATTGACGTGTCAAATTCTAGTTCAGCAAATCCTCCTTGGCTCTTTCGTGTATCAAATCCCTTTCTACCCTGGATTTTTCTATCTTGCGCGAGACATGGCCCTTACAGAATGTGATTTTTGGCAAAACCCACAGTGGTGAGGATGAACAAGGCTTATAGAATCCTTGTTTTTAAAAGCTTCTATGCTTCTGATAGCAGAAGCTACGTGGAGAGAGAAGAAGTAGTTTAGTGGGAGAAGATGCCAATGACGAAGATGGAGGTGATAATGATGATGGTGATGGTAGAGTGGAGGCGGCAGCAGCGTTGCAACAGGTGGCAACGGGCGGCGTGTGGTGGCGGCTTCCTGGCGTGGCGGCGCTCTCTGACAGCACGGCCTCCTCTTCTCTCTCTTCGTGCCTCCCCACAAGCTCTAAGGGGGAGGTTATATAGGTTAAGGGGGGGGAGAATAGCCACCCCCATGGCATGATTGCATGCCCTCTCCTCCACATGCTTCTCCACGTAACTCACTCCTTCTCACACTCCCTCTCCTCCTACCATGCATCAGCTGAGGGGAGGGGATAAATAATTAAAAAATTTGCATTAATCTTAACCATTATCCATTTGCCCCTTTTTCCAAGAAGGGTGTTCTCGTGCGGCTTGCGGTCTTCAAGCCTCAGCCTCTTTTGCACGACACGGAGCCGGATTTTAACATTGTGCGCGGAGGGAACATAGCCACTAACATTATTCGACGCGGGAGATTATTTTGCACTTACTTTTGCGCAAGATGTGCGGGTTTTAAAGTCAACTTAATATTTTGAGTGGAAATGTTACAAAAATTTTGGGTTTTAATTCGTGCTCTACAAGTAAGTTTTTTTTTATTTTTGATGATTGGTTGAGCAGGAGAATTCAATTCAATACCTTGCTTTTGTTTTTTGTCCCATTTAGAGTAGGATAGAAAGGAGAAATCAGAGTGGAAAGCTTACAACTTACTACTGTAAAACATTCCTACACATGGCAAATGGAAAACAGAGAGGGCTCAGATGTCTCAGAGTTGCAGGTGGAGTGATCAAGAGGGCTGAGGTGCTAACCATGTAGGGTTTAAGGTCTTGGCTAACCAGGGAAGACCTCATTTGCACTCCTAGTTTTGAGAGAGAGAGAGAGAGAGAGAGAGAGAGAGAGAGAGAGAGAGAGAGAGAGAGAGAGAGCTCGCATGTCTAGGCTTACATCAGATCGATTGGAGCATATCGGGACTTCTAGTGAGATCTAGGTCCTTGATTCCTAGAAGTCCTCATAAGTGCTAAAAACATTTAAGTGAGGATTTTTGGCAAAAATGTGATCGACACATCGAACACTCCCCACAGTGTCTGATTCCCAGAATCGGACCAAGCGACCCGTCAGATTTCCAAAATCAGACCAATAGTACCCGTCCAATTCCCAAAATCGGACTCGAACAAACCACCTAGTCCAATCAGACACACCTGTCCAATTTTGAAAATTTGATCAACTCCAAATCAAATTCACCACTTCTGTCTGATTCTGAGAATTGGACGAGAAGAAATTGGGCATCACTTTGTCTGATTGGATACTCGACCCGTCCGATCGCAACAATCAAACCAACAAACCTATTTGATTGAACATACCTTCGAATTAGACCAAGTACCCTTGTGCTATTCCTAGAATTGGACATACCCCAATCAGACCACCAACTCAAACTATCTGATTGGACACACATGTCCAATTGTGACAATTGGACACGACCCTGTCCGATTCCTAAAGCAAACACTAATAAATTAGACACATCCTGAGAAAGAAAATCTGGGAATTTGAACTACGGCTAATGAGGAGCATGACCCACGATGGAGGAACCCACCGAATGCCTCATAAGTAGTTACAAACCTAGAAATCGTGGCTAAATAGGCTAGAATTGTGTTTGGTGCTGTGGGCTAATAGCAAGACCCCAACTCGACCCTGAGTAATCCGAATGGGAAAGCGTAGCAAACAAACTTGAGAAGTCGGCGATAACAGCTGGGAACCAAACACATGACCCTATCAAGCCAACTCGTAGACCGGAGAGCCGGAGCTGCACACACTTTGTTTTCTCACTTACCTTAACTCCATATTCGAGATTTTGAGAATTTCCCATAAATATGGGAAAACCAAATCAAAATGGATTTCATGAATTTTGGAAATTTCATTAATTTGGAACTTGGTGCAATTAAACATATTAATGCTTATGGTTGAGACTGATGACTCCGATGGGGAGTACATACTTGCAGCTAGTTCTTGTTATGCTATGCCATTGATCGAGGTTCACTCTATGCATGCACAATGCTAGCTTTTGGATTCTAGTGCTTCATTTTATGTTACACCATGCCATGAGTGGTTCCATTCCTACTGCACTATCTTTGGTTCAGTTCGCTTGGGTGATGACAAATCACTTGCTATTATTGGCATTGGGGATGTACGACAACTGCAGTTCTCTACTGGCAGTACTTTTTTGTTACAGGATGTACATCATGTACATGCGCTTACACGTAGTCTTATGTCTGCAGGGTAGCTTGATGATGATGGGTTTCATGTCTCTTTTGGGGATTCTGCTTGGAAGATCACACGTGGCAAACTTGTGCTTGCTAGAGATGCCAAGGCTGGAAACCTCAACCTCTATCCTCTTGTAGTTGATGGGTCCTTTGTTGACCATGTTTTGTTAGTGGGTTCCATCCCACATGTATCTCTTTGGTATGCCCATTTGGGCCATATGCCTTTGAAGGGAATGAAAATGCTTTATGGTTTGCAGTACTTACCGCCCCTTGACTATGTATGTTTTGATTCATGGCAGACAGACTAGGAATACGCATAAGAAGTCTGCTAGGACACAACCCCCTGGCATTGGTACATTCGGATGTCTATGGGCCCATACCCTATCAATCTATGGGTGGTGCAAAGAATTTGGTCTTCCATGCGAAGACGAAACACATTGAGGTGAGGTATCACTTCATACGTGGGGTCATGGAGGACAAGTCTGTTTCGTCTTCTGTGCGAAGACGAAACACATTGAGGTGAGGTATCACTTCATACGTGGGGTCATGGAGGACAAGTCTGTTGTCCTTGTCAAGATCTCCACTAACAAAAATCTTGCAGATCTGCTCACGAAAAGCCTCACACTGAGCGCTTTACCTTCCTCAAGAGATTGATGGGCATTGGATGAGATGGCATTTTTCCTCATTGTGTTGTACATGTGTACATTATACCGTCTTTTCTTTTTCTTTTCACTCCTCACTGAGGCAGATTCACCTTTAAGTGGGAGGTTTTTGGGGGTAAAGCCGCCTCTGCCTAGTCGCCCATGTATTACTACACTAATAATACCCGCCATTGCACATTGCAGGTGGCGGGGCCCATCACCATCACTTTATTCTTTATTCTTTAAGTGACAGTTTGAATAAAGGAAGGCTCGGTCACACATTGTGACTATTGGAGTTCCCATTTGGTCTCTCTCTCTTTCTTGCTCTTGCTCTCCCACCATAGCTCTTCCAAGCAAGCTTCGATCCTTCTCACCTTTCAAAGCACGTATGTGTTTCTTTCGAAGCACTAGATATGGAGGAGGAGCAACAAAAACCAATGCTCTTTCAAGAGTTATTCAATTGGTTTTTTCGAAGACAGCTTCAAAGATGGAGAACACAATAAATGCTACGGAATATAAAATATCAATACTATTTTCAAAATAATATATACATGGCTAGCTTTTAAGAGCCTTTACATCCTCGTCCTCCTCATGTATTTTTCCTCTATAGCGTAAAAAATTTCTTCTCTTGTATCTAGCTATGGACTTGATATCTATTTTGTTTGCTGCTAAAACATAAGATGAGTATGCAAGGAAGTATCCAGCCCTAGAGGGGCAGAGAAACCATGACCATACCAAATATTCAGATGGTTGTTGTCTTTTCCAAAAACATAACTTTGTGTGCATTGTACCGCAAACCTAAATATCCAAGAAGCCTTGTAAGTGCTTTAACACAGATAATTGGCCATGAGGCCTCCTTTGAGAAAGTGCTATGCAAAACCAATAGAATATTGGGATCAATCCTCGATATATAATGCCCAAGTGCAACATCCTTTGGGGAACTACCACCAACTCTCGATCCTTTGGCTCTTCCCAAGAAATTATCCTCATCTATTGCAACTGTAAAAGCAATAGTCAGAATGAAAAAAATGAAAATATGTATGTGGTTCCACAAAAATAAAATAATGCATTACCATTTGATTTTCATCACTCTCAAGTTTGCTTGGATTCCATAAGCTAATTGATGTCTCCCTAATATCCTTGAGCTCCTTTACGTATTCTGACTCCTCCCTTCCAAAATTGGAGATTCCAAGCTTCTCTTGAAATTGGTCAAACTCTTTGTCAACAGTCTATAACTCTCTCTCAACATCTTTAACCTTGCTTAAATATAGGGAAAAAGTATTTGATGCATCTATAAAGTTATCATCAAACATTTGAGTATCTAATTTAATTAATTCTTCCTTGGACTCATTTTCAACATCCACTATGTTTTTTGCATCTACAGATGCCTCTACAATAACTGCCAAGCAATAATCTTCTCTCAAATTGAAAGAATTTGGAGATCAGACAATAATATATACTCCTTGTCTTTAATTGGGAAAGTAGGCAAAGATGGAACGATAAGGCTTGAAGGAGTGTCAAATGGCTCATCAACCTCTATACTGGTCTCTTCAATTACCGTCTCTGCTTTGAATTCAGCAACATCCAAGTCCTTTGCAACTAATGCTTCCATCTGGGTGTCTAGTTGCTCCTCAACATCAACTTGATCTAGTATCTCTTTAAGAAGGCAACAGCTAGATAATTTTGAGGTTTCTTTATGCTTTTCATCAGATTTTAGAGGGTATTTCACAGGGGCAAATACAATGAATGCAATAGTCTTAAGCATAAACCTACATTTTTTTGGGTGTAAAGAGCATAACTTAGATGCATAAAATCTATCAAGAGAATGATAACCACATTTCTTGGTAAACAAGGACTTCTCAGGCCTAACCTTCCAACAAGGATGTAAACATACTCCTTGGAATCCAACTGAACAACAAGATATGCCAACTCTTCAAACTCTGCAAAATCTTCCTTGAAAAAGTCATTTGAGAAATTAAGAACTTGCTTAAGGTCCCACTCTAGATTGAAAATCTCCCTAGCTATTGGATAGAAAGAAATCTCAATATTGTTTCTATGAGAAAATCCAAAAGCTTCTTAGAGGCTGTGACATCTGTAATTTGAGACAGCCCTGGGATCCTCACAGGATACTTTGAAGCCTTTCCCTTCTTTGAAGCCTTGCTTGAACTTTCAATTGTCACTAACATATGAGATGCTATTGAAACATCTGAGGCAACTGACTCCTTTGTCATTGTGGGCTCAAGGACTCTTCTCCTCTTCATAGATATGGAGGCAGACATGTGTGACATCTCTGTAGTACCAGACATCTTCTTGAGATACCATAGATCTGCTTTAGACTGCTTTTCTATACAACGTGAGTATCAACGTATAAGCCTTTTGAAGTGCAGCCCTCATTCCATGTTGGACGAGTAAGAAATATGACGCGAATAGAAGCATTTAGGAATATCCAAACACCAACATCGTGCCATTTCAGCAAGGATAGGGAAATGCCTTATCACACCCTGTGTGGAAAGATTGGAGAATACGACGCAATAAGAAGAATATCAAAACCTTTTTATTTACCTTCTCGCGCTACTTTGGTGAATTTTGCCTTGTGGCTAGACTTTGGGAATGTGCTGAGGCATGTGGTGGAGGACAACTTTGACGGAAAGGATGTGGAAGTTGACTTCAAAGCTATTGGGTTCAAGATGTTGTGGTTTAGCGCCAGCAAGCCATGTTGACTCTACAATGTAGTGGCCTTATTGACGTGCAGGTTGGAATCATGGAGTATGGACAGAGGGGGTGATGAAGTATGGATGCAAGGGGTGACATGGAGGTTGGGAATGGGAGAAGAAGGAACGTATCAAAAACCCTAATAAAATGGCCAATGAGAACATGACACATGGACATCAGCACCTACGAGTATACAAGAACTTCTCAGCCTTAGCGCGAACGCGAATTCACACCTTACATCACGACTATCATTCGTTTGATAGTACTGATGTATCCGATCGACAAAGGTGATGTACGTCTAGTGTTGGTGACATCAAAAGCTGTCAAGTTGTCTGAAACAACGCGAAAGCATACTTCACACCAACATCAGCAACAACCCTCATTGCATTGTATTGGAGTTATAGAGAATATGAAGCGAAGAGGAGCGAGGAAGAAGCTTCTTCTTGTCTTCTTGCATTGCACTGCGAGGGGGGGAAATACGAAGGGAGGGCGTGCATTTGTGTTGTGTTGGAGCTTGTGCATTTGCGTTGTGTTGGAATCCCCCAATACAAAGTGATAAGGGCAAAGAAGGAACTCAAACTTGTGTTATCGCATTGTATTGGGCCAACCTTTAGTGCGAAGAGAGGAGAAGGAGTTCAAGGCCTAGCATTGTTTTGGCTTCCATCTAATCTTTAATTCGGCTTCCATCTAGTCTTTGTTTTGGCGTGATGGGAGTCAATTGTCTTCGTATTTAGCTTGCTTATCGTGCTATGTTAGTTTCAATGGCTAGGACAAAACAAATTGCAAGAAATATCTTGGTGAAGAAATCTTGTCAAGAAGATGCTGAGCAAACTATTGAGGAGACAGTTGAAGAAATTGTTCTCTATTACACCAGCTGTGGTAAAGTATGTGAAGGTGAATTCTCAGAGAACAAGTCATCTGGTAAGGTTGATCCCTCAACTTCTCCTCAAGTTCAACTTGCTAAGGAATCCCCTGTGAGGAATAAGAGAAAGTCAAGATGGTTTTACATGCATAGGTGTTTTGCAAAGATCATGAAAGCTCAAAAGTCAACTAGTCACCTCATTCCTAAGGCTGCATTTTTTAGACTGGTCAAGGAGATATCTGATAGGTTGTCCTTTGTTGCTTCTATGGATGGCCTCAACAAGAGATGGCAATTGTATGCCCTACTATGCTTACAAGAGGAAGCAGAAGATTTTTTCATAGAATTTATGAATGATATTTATATTGTAGTTGCACATGCACATCGAATTACATTAATGAATAAAGACTTTAGTATGGTTAGCAAACTTAGATATAGGTTTGACAAAGTTTTGAAGCCTCTTCCATCGACTGATCAAAAGGCATTTGAAATCCTCAATGTTCCACCCAAGGGAAAGCAAAAATAGCCACCAGCACCCAAGATTGAAAAGGTTACCCATTTGTATCCTACAAGGGTTGCAAGTGAGCAAGAGGTTGTCTTGGAGGAGAAAAGGAAAAAGGTAATCGAAAATGAGAATTTGATCTGGCAGAGAAATATTTTGTCTCTTGGCCCAATGAACTACGAGAGGATGGGCAAAGTGTACGGCCAAATAGTCGTGAATGTTTGTGTTAGTCCTGCGAAAGAAGACTACATCAACATTTCTCCAAAGGATAAGATCCTATTTAAGAAAAAGAATACTCAACTAAGAGATTCAATAGTTTATTGTTGTCTGAGGTAAGGTCTTTTGCTTCTCTTTATTTATAATGAATTTGTCCAAGGGTCTCTATATTGCACTCATTCTCTTATTCATTCTTTACTTTGTATACATGGCATATATTGCTTCTCTTAGCATTCATATTGCTAAGAGTATATTTGTTATTGATTCACTTCTCTCTGTGGATTTATTTTCAAAATCTGATTCAAATATTGCAAGGTTTTTTAAGCACTTTGATAGTGTCACAAACCATCATTTTTTTTTCCATATATTGAAAGGTACTTTCTTCAACATTCTATCTCTTGACAATTTGTCTTTAGGGTTATTTCTCACTTGTGTTTTGGTTTGCAGAGGACATTGGAGCCCTAATCTATATCGACATTTCTGCAAGAGAGGTCATTTTTATGAATTCTCTTTCAGGAATCCATGGTCAATCAAAGATGTATTGTCAATAAACACTCTTTATTTTATCTTTTATTAGATAAAGTTTATAATATTCGCTAATAAGTTAATATGTGCAGTGATGCTAGACTTGTTACTACCCACTTGGACACCAACTTTGAAAGCATTATTGATCCTCAGTGACCTTTCAAGTTTCTGCTTCAAGAGGTCCCATTCCAAAATGACATACATAGTTGTGACTCGAGAGTGGTTTCAAATGCTTCAAGGATAATAGATTCAAAGTTACTGAATGTAGAGGGGGTGAATGTAAGTCTCCTATACTTTATCCTTTTTATAGTGAATGTCTCTTGCCACTTCAAATAACTTGTGTACTTTGTTACAGTGCAAAGACTACCCTATGTCATACATGTGGTGGATACGGAAGAGGTGTATTGAACTAGTTTGATAGGGCAATTACACCAGTGGACCCATATTCCCCTCTCCCAGCTAAAAATTCCAAAGGACAAGCAACAACAAAGGACAAAGGCAAGAAAATGGCAACCACCAAGAAAAAGAAGTCTCCAATGTCCAAACAAAAGGGGCCCAAAATGAAGGGCATGCCTAAGCTTTCTCCATTGAAATTTAGTCCATCTCCTCTAAAGCCCAAGGAGAAAAGAGTGCCTGAGGTAATTAAGTTCTTCGAGCAACCAGAGAAAACACCTACTAAGAGGAATCTAGTGATGATGGATGAAAGTATGGAAGATAAAGCAACTTTCCCAAAGAAGAAGAGAAGTCTTAAGGATGGAGAAGCTATAGATCAAGGAGAAGCTAAAGAACAGCCTAAGGATGGAGAAGCCAAAGATGAAAGAGAAGCTAAAGAATAGCCTTATAATTATCAGTTTGTCTATTTGTACTGAAGTAACATTCCCCTTGTGTATACATCTGTAGTGCAATATTCTAACCCAAAATGTAATGATATGTCATTTTGATCTTACCCATGAAAGATAATTTTTTGTTCATAGGATCATAGAGAATTATAAAGCTTTACCAAGTTTTTCCTATTAAATTGTATTGCAATTTTGTAACTCCTGATATAATGAAATCATTTTGGTCCACAAATGATGACAATTTGTTATTCACAAAATCACTACAAAGCTTATACCAAGATTTTTTTTTAATAGTACTTATCAATGTGTATACTTTCAAGTTTCTGGCAGCAATATTTGTGAGCAAAAGAAATATTCAAAATTATTTATGCATGCATATTTATGGTCCGAAACTCACAACACTAAGAGGCAAACAACTCATACATGATACAAAGCTCTCAGCTCTTTTTCCAATTACAGCACCATTTACCTTGAACTTATATCCAAGAGTAACATTGTCTAGAAACTCCAAGGTGTCTCTTACATCCTTAAGACTCCACTTTGAAGTAATGTTCATCTCCTTTACTTCTTGTGTGGTAACTTGCACTGTAAGTTTCAATGTCTTACAATCAATATCTGAATCTAAAGGAACCCAAGCACCCAATCTAACTTTATATCTTCTGTAATCAAAACCTATGATAAGAGATTGTTAAGATATATTATAGAATAAACCCAATGATTGAGGGCACACATTGCACCTTATAAAGTCACCTTTGTGGTCAGATTCCTTGACTTTCCAACATAGATCTAAAATTTTATCCAAATCTTCCTCTAAAAAAATTATGTTTAGCCATGAAACATTCGTCCATTGTAAGCATGTTTTAAAGCAAGGTACAAAAACATGCAAGGGTAAAAACCATGATAAACATACTCTTCTCAAGATGCTTCCAGGAGTCATAGCCTTCTGAATATCTTGAGCAATTTTGAGTTTAAAGCTCTCCGTTGTTGCTTCATCAGGCATCTCCCAATCCAAAGATGAGAGGCTTGGTAACTGTAGATCTTCAAGGTATCCATACACACCTGCTCTTGAAGGAACCACATATTGTGCATAATGCACAAAAATTTCACTTTCATGAAAAAGATCCGTGGTCTGATCAACATAAATAATGTATGTAAATTCTTTATGAATGGCATGGAATGTTCCCTGAGGCCCTCCACAGGTTGCCACTCCAAACTTGTTGATGAAAAGATATCTACAACCAACAATCCATTATTTAGCATATGCTTCAAACAAAACTATATACTTACGTATATTTTACAATTCAAACTTACAATGTGCTTGCTGAAAAAAACATTCTTGTGGAGCCAAGTGCATATCTCTAGCCATATAAACATGTTGCACCGAAGCAAACTAGCCTTGAGGTGTGGTTTTGAAGGCAAAATACGTCCCTTCCAATGATATTTGATATCCCCTTATTTATTTATTTTTTCACTTTAATGCTAAGGATTCAAAAAGATTGCAAAACAAGTAAAAATAGAACCCATTCTAGGATTGGGCATTTCATTCACCATTAGCTTTTGTCCTAGAGCAAAGAGGAAGATCATTGGTTGAGCACGACTTGTACAAAGTTGATCACTAGTTCAAGCAAGATGGCACACAAGGTTACATTCCAAGAGTAAAGGCTTTCCAAGTCCCTAAAGCTAGCATGGAATGTAATGATATCCCATCTTCAAAGTTGGAAAGGCCATATTAGCCCAAACATATTAAATGCTTCTAATCAAGGTGTGTTTTTGTGAAATGTCTAAGGAACAAAATTGTAAGTCTTCTTCAACGGCAAGCAAGGCTTGATGGAGAAAGAATCAAAGCCTAGTGACAAATCGATATAGTTAATAAATACTTGGTTGGAATGCAAAAATGGTTACTCAAGCTTTCTCTTAAGGGATAGTGTTTGCATGGAAGGTAGTTATGGGAGTCTTCTTCACTGCTAAAAAAACTCATGAAAATAGGATATTTGATAAATGGTATAGATGCAATAACTTAGAGACTCTTGGGCATCTATTCTAGGATGGTGCAATGTTAGAACTATATGAGAGGACATCTTGCCACACATGGGGTTTCAAGGCCAAAGTAATGTAAGTTTGGAGAATTGCATCTTGATGCCTTGAGAGCACCAAACTAGAATCTTTGGGTTACATACGTTGTGTATCCTACACTTCAAACTCTGGGAAGCTAGGAATAAGACTTCCTTTTATGGATAAAGTATCCAAGGTAATTGGAATTCAATTATAAATAGAGCCAAATGGGCCTAATATACATCCTCTCTACTTGGAAAGCTAGAAAGGTATAACTTGGCAAAAATACTTAATGTATTTGGCTATCCCTTTATAAATTCTTACTAATAGGATAATACACAATATCTTTATGCATCTAAAGAGCTCTCACAAGACAACCAAGTTGGACAAGATTAAGACTCTTGACCCTAGCTTCCAATATAACTACACCCTTCTATAAGGATGGACATGGGAAGGCTATAAGAGCACACACAACAAATGCAATCACATCAAGTGAAACAAAAATAATAGAAATGAAATTATTTAAAAAATCCAATCAATAGGAGTTACATGTAATCTAAGCGAGGTTCCACTTGCGGATAGCCAATCCGTAGTGGACCTAGAAAAAACATAAATTGAATCCAAAAGGTAGCCATAGCTTGAAACTCCAAAAGGTAGCCATAGCTCACGAAGAAATGAGATGTACCCCAATCACAAAGTGAACAAATTAGATTCAAATTTAACTCCTTAATGCCTTAAGCCTTAGCTCATGATGAGGTAAGAACCAATATTACAAATGCATTACCTCACTTAAAATGCCAAGCTTACGAGTGATTTAATGTCTAGAATGCTTTTCTTTGATACTTGAACCTTACAACACATTAACAAATTACACAATTGATAACCTAGAACTTAAATCAAAGGTCTAAGAATATACCAAAAATATGTAAACATTGGTACTTTGAAAGTAACAATCCTAAGTAGAACCCAAACACCATATATCTTCACACAAGTTCACTCACATTTAGCACGGTATCCTCTCTAGAAGACCCCCACAAGTTTGTACGGGAACACTCTTGCCCCATTAAAACATCCTCTCATTACATGCATGTTCGTCATCGCAACCAAAGTACTATAAATATACCCAACTATATTGCCTAGCAAAATCAAAATGCTCCTGTCCTCTAGAAGACCCCCACAAGTTTGTACCGGAACACTCTTAGCCCCATTAAAACATCCTCTCATTACATGCATGTTCGTCATTGCAACCAAAGTACTATAAATATACCCAACTATATTGCCTAGCAAAATCAAAATGCTCCACTAACTAAACTGCCAGACCTTTATTTGCCTTTGTTGTTGTCAATTACTTACTAGCAATTGCCCATTGCATCCTACTGGTTAACATTACCCTCTTCCTAGCCGAGTGCCAATCCCATGGCACTCTTCATTGGAGGTAGCAAGCTTTGAATTGCATCACAAACAAGGAATGTCGAGGACAATTGTGTAGCCATTGTGAGGAGAGTGCTAGTTGTCATTAGAGCTCAGCAAGGATTTTGGAGTCGTTTTGGACATTGGATGTCAAACAGGTACTGAGTGGGGTTAAATGGGACTTCTTTACATCTGAACAAATCCTATAGCCAAACAAGGAACATTTCTTGAAACATAAAATATAGAAACCAAGCTTCACGAATTCCACAAACTGCCTCTTTACAACAGCAATCTCTTTATTCACAGACAGCAATCACAGATTGCATAACTGGCCTCCTCAAAACAGCAATGTCATTATATGTAGAATATGCTGCTGAATTTTTTCTCGTAATAGACAACCACAAGGACATGCAAAGAAGTC
This sequence comes from Lygodium microphyllum, assembly GCF_053477565.2. Classification (NCBI taxonomy): domain Eukaryota; kingdom Viridiplantae; phylum Streptophyta; class Polypodiopsida; order Schizaeales; family Lygodiaceae; genus Lygodium; species Lygodium microphyllum. The sequence goes on along the minus strand of NC_141148.1, from coordinate 94,858,057 downwards.
CACCCCCCAGCATGTTTGAGCCTTCCAAAGACTCAACAAATGTCTTGCAAGTTGAGCACCAAAATTGGCAGTAAAGGTATTATTCTTGATTAGTGGTGAAGAACCCTTGAAGCAGGTGGCCAGAGCCATATCTGTAATTTGCATTTGTAACTTCTACAAGAGCAAGAAAGGTCCACTTATTTCAGTAACACTCATCTTTTCTGATATAAGGACCTATGACAAAATGGCATGTTAGTTGGGGCCCATCACAGGTGCACACCAAGACAAGTGAGTAGATGGCATCCTATCCCAGCTGGCATGTCCTTTGAAAAGTTACAGCGGTCCCTCTCGCCCACCATTCTTCTTTGCAAAGCTTCAAAAGACTCCCCTTGTTACAAGCCAGAAAGATCAAATTGATGCTTCCACACACGCATCCAATAAATAAAACTTTCATAGCAGATTCTTCATTTATTTTCATGTAACCCAAACATTTGGGTGAAAATTTTCGTTGATGACTATTCAAGCATCAACAGGAGACACATAATGAGGCCACTGATGAATGGTAAATGGGAACTGGTAGACCTTTTCCTTTTTAACAAAAAAGTGCCTCTGCAAGGGAATAGATGTGCAATCAGAACTGATAAACTTCGATTTTCCTAAAGGCCATCTATTTCGATTTCATCCACCCCTGCACCTGATATTTGAAATTTTCAGGCCACACCTCACCACATTGGCTTCTGCCAACAAAATAAATAGAGATCCCAAGCAGATGTGCTTAGCACATCCTCTCCCCTGACATGATCTGGTTGACTAATGTCTGTGGCAAAGTTCCTTTTGACTGCAGAGAATATTGGGAGATGTCAGAAAAAAGCAACAAATTCAGAACCAAAAGTAAATTCTTAGTAGGCTTGCCGTTTTAGCCATATAACGTGAGAACCTTACCTGGAAATGACGCATATGAAGAATTGGCTCACAACCAAGTTCTGCAACTGAATGTCCTGCTATACTCGTCGTGTTAAACCTCTTTGCAAGTTGCAATTCAAGCATATGCTCCATGGGTGTGTCAAGAATACGACATACTCTTAACAAAGCATCTAAAGAGTTCATCTGTGTGATAACATCACAAAGTCCAGAAAGGTAAAAACGAAAACCCAGTCATTGAAGTTAACACACAGTATCATCAAAGCTACCAAACTTGCCAAATGCATATAAGGGATATGTAAGAGCTCACCTTCATGTACGGACATGAAGCACAACCACCAGTCATAGAACAACCTTCACCCGAAGAAACCCCAGGAACTATAGAAAGTTTAGATAGTTTATTTTGAGCTGATACATCTGGCACTGAGGAGGATGTTGAAGAAATAGCATCAGAGGAGACAGGGAACACAATCTCAACTTCAACCTTGGATTTGTAGCCTCCCAATTTTCCATCTGCTAGAATCTTTCGTACTGCTCCCACGATTGCTGTTACCATTCCTGCTTCTGTACCTAGCACAAATTGGAGCTTATCATCGAAGTTCCTTTGCACAGCCTGCTGCACATGGTCTGTTATGAAGTCTAGTATATTCTGGGTGGATCCCACAACTCCCATCCCTCTCTGCTTGGCTTCCATTGCCAATGCAAACATTTCACCAGGAACTTCAAAGTGAGCAGTTAAGAATGCATCACAATAAGCCTTCCGCACCCGAGACACCACTTCATGCCCAAACAGATCATGTACAATGCAAGATCCATCCTGTTCAGGGATGGAACGTTAGCATGCAAAGTGAAAGGAGCAAGCTTAAATTCATGTTACAGTACAAGCACATTTTATCTAGCACTCCTGAAATTCGAACAAAAGATTTGCCTCATCTATGTCGGGAGAGGGAAAGACGGAAAGGCTGGATACATGAAAGCACAGACATTTGGATTCATGGATGGGCAAAAAGGGAAAGGACAGGACAGAGGAAAGAAGAAAGAATTCAGGGAGGGCTTAGTGGATGAATAGATGAATGGGTGAATGGATGTGTGTGTGTGTGTGTGTGTGTGTGTGTGTGTGTGTGTGTGTGTGCGCGCGCTTGCACACCCTTCATGGAAAATAAACTCATAGATACACACTTTTGGCTTGTGTGCAATGCCTCTGTACGAGGAATATGTAAGTCTCATGAATCTTTGGAACAGTCAAACCAACAAAGCCAACAAATTGCAGAACAAACAATTGTCAAAATGCAACTCTGCTTGGCTTCTAAGTGACTCTAAACATCTTCTTAACACATGATAATGTATTTACTGTACATGGTCATTTCAATGTGAACAAAAGAATTTTTATTTTGCGTAGTCAATTACCTGATAATAATGAAGCTGAGACAAGAGAGAGACTATTGATTGCTTGTTATGCAATGGGTGTATTGCTGCAATTTCTTTATCAGACAATCTTGCCATTTGCCGAAACATTTCCGCAAGATTTGCACCCATGTAGGAGTCCGGACCATACCAAACAGTGACATCAGGAACTTGTGCAAATGCCTGACCACAAAAGCATCAGTACTAAAAAGCAGCTTTAATTGTTAGAACAAAAACACCAGCAGAGACCAAAATTAACCTGTAATACTGTTTGGACCACATTTGAAGAAGTACAGGTGATAGTAGGAACAATGGCATGTGCTTTAGCTTTTGTTTCCAAAGATGTGTTTATGTATATGACATGAAGAGCCGGAGTACTTCTGGCAGCATCCCCTAAGAAACTTAAGTATTCTCTCTTTTCAGCTGCCTCGGCCAAAGAGCAGCCTATTTGTTCACCTGCCATGCGATAGACACCAACCTGTACAAATTCCCCAAGAAGAATTGGCCCTAAGAAAATTCCTTAAAATATGCTAAAAATAGTCTGGAGGCTATGTCCAAAACAATTTTCCTTTGTGGAAATACAGGTGTCACATGATTTCAAATATAAGGTGCTGTGTTTAGTAAATAACTGCAATTTCCAGATTACTCCAGGAACAGTATCACACCTGCTCATAACCAGCTTGATCAAGAATGGCACGAACATTCTCTGACATGAAATCCACACCAAGAACAGCAATATGCTTGCAGCCAGCATCTGCCATCTTCACAGCCCGGTCTGCCATTACTAAAGAGTCAGATATATGAATGTGTGGCCATGCCAACTTGGCAGCAGCAAGAACCCCCTGAACTTCAGGGTCCATATAGAAGTGTGCAACTACACCAATTTTCTTCTGTTGCAATAACCTAACCAGGTTTTCAATCTTGGACTGATCTGGCAAAAGATATTTGGCCTGTAAAACACCAAAATTCTTCAGCAGGTGTTTCACCTCTAAATTGCAGGGCATACTGCCAGAAATAACCAACAAAACAACAGAAATGTGCAAATTCCATTTGAGCAATCAAAGCTCGCTAATCAAAAGGTGTTGATGGCCACCTTGACAGGTCAGAGATAAAAACGATTGTTGAGAAAAAGTTATACCGTGGACAACAAATAAAGAAGAATGTTTATACAAAGACAGCAAAAAATCAACTTCATGAAAGTACATCCAGATTATGATCCTTTCATTTTACTTTGGTTGCCATTTACAAACTTGCTTGGGAAAAGCACGCTCTCTCAGAAGTGAAATTACAGATGATTGACACCGTAGCAGTTTTCAAGGGCAAAGCAATCCATCAACATAGAGACATAGAAGGGAAAATCATCAAGGCAAGCGAAAAAAATTATGTCAACTGTTGAACTATGTATACAACAAGAAATGTTACCTGTGCCAAAGCAAAACTGCCTTGTGCTGAAATCTCATCAGCAGTAACAAGTAAAGATGGAAAGGGCTCATAAGTATTTCTGCCTTCCAACGTGGCCATCTCCATTGCTGTTCGCTTCTTCATTGTGAGAAGAAGATTATACCAGGAATTCACCCTTGACGCAGTTGCACCAGGCAAAAGTCCTTCCAACGTTTCCAAGGGTATTGCCAACACTTCTTCTGGCCGGGCACCGTTGAGGGATAGAATGAGAACAGCACACAAACCTTTGGTCAACTCAGAATCACTATCTGCCTCGAAATGCATTCTACCATCTCTCTCTAGCTTGGCAAAAAGCCATACTTGTGCTGTGCATCCCATAACGCGGTTCTCCTTAACTCTTTCAGTTTGAGGAAAGGAAGGAAGCCTTGCTGCATAGCTTAGGAGTTTGGTGGTCCGCTCGCGAGCGTCGCTTATCGCTTTAAGCTCTGAAACCATGTTCATCAAAATCTCCAAAGCACTGATGTCATCTTTCCCAGATCGGGATGCAGACAAAGATGGAGAGGAAGCAAGCGATGGCATCTCAGCCACATTTGCGAGTGATGGAACCTCAGCAAGAAAGGTGACTGCGGGAGGATCACTTTTCCTCAAGGACGAGGGTATCCCAGCTATGCCGTGCTCTAAAACTGCTGAAATAACTAATGATTTGCCTGGGACCTTGGACGACTTGATGAGACGGTTGAAGCTAGAGCCTTGCAAGGGCTTTGAGGAAGAACGGAGCGATGATAGTGCATGGAGATGGTCAATATCAGGAGCAAGACCGGGCGAATCCTTTATCGTCATCATCATGCAAGGAGAAGAAGGGAGAAGGGAAGAGGAAGCCATAGAAAATCCTCCCTACCTTCTGGAGCGAGTTATATTTAGCTGCTTCTTCTTCTTCTTCTTCTTCTATTCCTCTGCTTCTTCTTCGCAGCCCTACAGCTCTGATGCTTGTCGTGCCGCTTCTTCTTTCTTATTTCTTTGCCGCAGTTCTTCTTCTTCTTCTTTTGCTTCTTCTTACTTATTTCATTACCGCGCTGCTGCTGCTTTTTCTTGTTCTCCCTTTCTTACAGCAGCTTAAGCTCTTCTTCCTCTTCTGCCGCGTCTTCTTCTTTCTTGTTTGTTTAGCGCGCTACTTCTTCTGTTTTTCGTCTTCTTCTTTCTTCTGGTTCCTTTCTTCACTTTACAGCAGCAGCTTTGCTTCCTCGTCCTCAAATGCTTTTCTGTCTGTTCTGAGAGGAAATGGCGAAGGCGTCCTTCTTTTGACTTGCCTCAAAGGGACAATGAAACGCGCGGAATGAGAGACGATGCTTCGCTTTATATACCATCTTGGGTGGACAGGTAGAATTTCGATGCTACACTTGCGTAAGGCTCAACGTATGGTGCAGGAAGAAAAAGCCTCTCAAACTTCTTCCCTTTTCCGTGTATATGACTCGCTTTATTTCTTTGTACACTTTAGATGGCGTGGTGGTAGGTAAAAACAATCAAAAGACCTATATATAAAGTATAAAGGCACACAAACTCTACGCTGGTTTTCAATGTGAGGGAGTGGGAATATGGTTCTATAGATAGCTTTTACACCACATGAGCAAATGTAAGGCCCATTATCTTACTATTATTATTATTATTATATTATGTTTGTTGTAGGTTCAAAAAGCCCTAAACTTCCAGAAGGCTTTCCAAACCTACTTCTTTTTCAAAACTTTTTTTTTTCAATCAAATCCCCTTCCTCTCTCCTCCCCTCCCTCAGCACTATGTGCCACGGGGTGGGGAAAGTCGGGATCGACAGTTGAGGGCGAGCATGGATCTCGGGGATGATCTAGATTGCTCCTTTTTTGCCAACGTAAACCCGTCCACAAAAGTAAACCCAACCCATCGGAAAGGTGGGTTGTCGGAAAAGGTGGTGGGTCACGCAGTACATGGATGGGACCTACGATTTTCACCAAGGCACGTTGCATGGGGCAGGGTAATCACGACAACTAAAGGGGATACGACAAATTCAATGGATGTGGTTCGGTTCACGTTATTATATGGTTGTTGAGGGGTGATTGGTGGATCAAAAACAAGACATTTGCGCATCTGAGCTCAATAGAACAGCATGGGGAGTCCCTTGTTCGTATGGTCTACATAAATGTTGGTGGGTGGATGGATGTTTTTTTTAGCATACCTTAATGCAAAGGGGTATGCTCACATCATTCTAAAATATAAAGGGAGGACTTAGTAGGAGTACCTTATACTTGTGAAAGCAAGTTCAAGAAATCTCTAAAGACTTTTGGAAGAGATGGTTACAATGAAGAGCTTGTAAACTTCTATTGGCTTCCAAATTTGATCATTTTTTATAAACCTCAATATGCTTATCTTAAGAATATCATTGGTAACAAACAGAGAGGTTGAGTAAGAACCATCATTCAAACATTAGCATAGTGATACAATATTTGGTATTTTATAATGAACGCATATGGCTCTTTATATGTCGCAAAAAGAAGATCACAATAGGAAATTTACAGACTCTAACTTCAGAATGTATTACTTAATAGTCAATTGCTTGACATGTTGCATAAGGATACTTCTCTTTCACTACTAGAAACCTAGAATTTGATGTTAAAGAGGAGAGCTATTGAAGAAAAGAACATGATGTGCAAAAAGGTGACACACCCTTGGCTTATGTTGTAGATTAAAAACTCATCAATGAAAACATCTCACTCTTCGCTTATTGAAATTAGAGAGGGCATTCATTTTCGAGGAAGTTTTTTGGTTGGGGAAGCAAATGTGATATTTAATCAATGCAAACAATTATATTCTAATATGGGTTTTGTTTTTTCACATGGATAATGGAGTTGTATTCCCATGTCATACATTTTCATCAAGTTTACATGTTTATTCTCCAAAAACCTATGCAAGTTGGTAAGTTCCTTCATGCGTTTTTGACATAGGTTAGTTTGCAAATGCTATTATCTCTTGCTAGTTCAAAACATGAGTTACATTGGATGATTTTGTCATTGGAAGAGAAAACTTTATTTAGGAGCCTAACAGGGCACATGTTGCTTATAGCTTTGTACTTTGCTTTGCCTTGCATATAATAACCCAAGTCCCACCATATCCATTGAATTTGTTGTACCCCCTTTCGTTGTCGTGATTACCCTGCCCCATGCAACGTGCCTTAGCGAAAATCGTGGACCCCATCCACGTGCTATGTGACCCGCCACCTTTTCCAACAGCCCATCTTTCTAGCAGGTTGGGTTTACATGTCGGGCTAGGTTTACTTTTGTGGACGGGTTTACTTTGGCCAAAAAGGAGTGGCCCAAATCATCCCCACTATCCACGCTTGCCCTCGACTATCAATCCCGACTCTCCCCACCTCGTGGTACATAGTGTTGAGGGCTCCCCTCCCCTCTTTCTCACTTGTAATCTCTCCTTTTCTCTTCCCCCTCTCTTTTTGCATTGAAGCCCCCCCTCACCTCCCTTTTTTAAATTAAAACCCCATTTAAAAACCCTTTCCACCTACCTCCCCTCTCTCTCACTTATAATCTCTCTCTTTCCTTTCCCCCTCCCCACCGTCCCGCCTCCCTCTCTCTCATTTGTAGGGCCTAGGTTCTCTCTCTCTCTCTCTCTCTCTCTCTCTCTCTCTCTCTCTCTCTCTCTCTCAATTAGATAAAACTTTTTAATTTAATATTTTTTTAAAAAATAATTTAAAGTTTATCGAACATAGCTTTCACAAACTCTCAGTTAGATTAAATTTTTTTAATTTAACATTGTTAAAAACTTTTTTAAATTTAAAGTTTTTCGAACATAGCTTTCACACACTTTGAGAGAGAGAGAGAGAGAGAGAAGAAGAAGAAGACTGAAAGAGGAGGGGGGGAAAGAGGAAAGAGAATAGTATTTTTTTCATTAAACATTTTTCTTCTCCCCCTCCCCCCTCTCTCATGTGTACGGCTTAGGTTTTCTCTCTCTTTCTATCTCTCACAATTATATTAAACTTTTTTAATTAAATATTTTTAAATTTAAAGTTTTTTAAACATAGTTTTTCACACACTTTTAGAGGGAGACAGAAGAAGAAGAAGAAAGAGAAAAAGATGGAGAGGGGGGAAAAAAGAAAAGAGAATAGTCTTGAAAGAGAGAGACAATGACGAAATATATAATTTGAAAGAGAGAGAGAAAATAGGGAGAGAGAAAGGGAAAGAGGGAAAATAGAAAAATAGAGAGAGAAGAAAAAATATATGGAGAGAAACGAGAGCGAGAGAAAAAAACTTGAAAGAGAAAGAGAGAGGAAAAGAAAAATAAGGGGAGAGAGAGAGAGAGAGAGAGAAATTGAGAGAAATATACAAAGAGCAAAAAAGAAAGAAGAGGAGAGGGAGGGTGAGAGAGAGGGAGGAACAGAGAGAAATAGAATCATAGAGAAAATATAAAATGAGAGAGAGAGAGAGAGAGAGAGAGAGAGAGAGAGGAAAAGAAAAAGGAAAAGAGAGGAAAGGGGGAAGGGGGGAGAAGAAAAGGGGGAAGAGAGAGAGAGAGAGAGAGAGAGAGAGAGAAGAAGAAGAAGAATAAGAAGAATAAAAAGAGAGAATTTGAACACATAGTGAGAATTATAGAGAGAGGAAAGATAAAATTTAAAAGAAAGAGAAATTAAAAAATTTAAAGAGAAGTAAAAAAGGAAAAAAGAGGAAAGAGAATGAAAAGAGAAGAGAGAGGGAAGAGAGAGAAGAGAGAGAAGAGAGAGAGAGAGAGAATAAGAAGATGAAGAAAGAGGAAAGAGGAAGAGAGATTGGGAAAAAGAGAAAAGAGAAAAGTCTTTTTTAATCTAAATATTTTTTGAGAGAGAGAAGAAAAAGATAAAATTTAAAAGAGAGAGAGGAAAAAAAGACAAAAAGAAAAATTAGGAAAAATGGGAGGGGAGGGCCTCCATCATGCCCCCCAATAATACCCTCCTTCCCACTATAAAACCCCCCCTCCCCCTCGGCAAAGGAGGAGAGGAAGGCCTCGACGCCCTGGCACGCTGCAGGTGGCATGTTGCAAGGGGAGAGAGAGAGAGAGAGAGAGAGAGAGAGAGAGAGACTCATAAGCTGAAAGTATGGCCCCAAAATGAAGGGTGACATGCACCAATGGCAATCACATGTCCAACAAGAAGCCACCAGTCAGGGCATTACCGATAATACAAATACAACATTGGGTATGGATAATTCATCTCCGAATACCCAAGTAGTACTGATTGCCATCTCCACTATTCATTGAGGCATAGGCATCAAATGAATTCATTTTAACAAGTAGCTTGAATTTATTTTTCGATAGTTAACGAACTCAGAGGGAATCATAGGATAATTCTTTCCGCAACCATAGATGACCTTGCATAGATTTATGTATATGGCACATTGAGGTTCGCATAAAATCCTTGTACCCAAACACAATCATCATGTCTTGGTGCTATGCGACAAAATCATACGTAGCATGAAAAGCATATAGGGTTACCTTGAGGTTTATGCACATAGACGGTACATGAATGGGGAGAAATTATATGAAACATACATCAATGGTACATGAAATGATCTTGCATTAAAAGTCTTGCATCCATTCCTATGAAGGTTTCACAATTAAATAATGGTTAAAGAGTTTACCTTGTGCTGCCAAACCACGAATTGATTACAACTTGCACAATAAATTCAGGAATTATTTTACATTGAAAGATGATCTTGCATCGTATAAGAGCTTATAATTGTTACAAATTTGTCTCACATTGTTTGCCTTAGGAGAAAGAAAGATAAGGACAAGTTAAAATTTTGCATAGTATTGCTCTAGTGAAAGGCTATGGGACAAATGTCACTTAGAGAGGAGGCATAAATGCTCTTGCCAAATCGATTATCCTGCATTGAAATGATAGAACTTACATGAGACCTCATCATGCACCTTGGCCAAAGGAAGGGAGTGTTAAGTAAGTTTTACATGGAATCGCTCTTAAATCCCAAGGGGGAGAGCAAATATGCGATGGAAAGGTTATCGCAACTATTCTTGCAGTGTTTGGAAAAGAATACTATTGTTTTTTGTTGGTTAATCGAACAACACCCTAAATGCTTTTACATTCAATTGATTGTCGGATTGTGGTTTGGATGATTATTCCAAGTGTTTGTGATTGATGGTAAATTCATGGCAGGGGTCTGTGATGACAAGTTGCCATGGGAATAAATGAATGTTTTTTGCAAAGATGATATTAGGACTAAATGCCTTGTTTGTGCTTGATTCTTAAAGGATTTAATTAAGGAAATTATATTTTGTACGGGTGGATCATCTCCAAGATTGCATCGTGAATCAACCCAAGCACTGCTTGATTTATGTGGGCCGAAGGTCAAGTGGTGAAAAGACCAACCATGGAAATGGTGTCTCACTCCTAGGCCACTTGTGGGTCAGGTGGAGCTCTAGACAACCCTTACCTAGTCCAGAACAGAGTTGAAGACTATCGTGGGCCCAATGTTTGTGGCATTGGAAGATCCTATTTTAGATAAAGGATGGAAATTTTGGTGCCATGTGTTTTGGACTAGTTACTTTTGCAGGGCAGAAGGGATATATAATTTCTCCTGTATGGGCAGGAGACAAAGGTTAACTTGAAGATAAGTTAAGTAACTTGTTTGTCAAAAGGACTGCTTGCTTTGTTTTTGTATTAGTGCTATATGTTACACAAACGAACCATGTTCCCTAAACGGCCTAATTAAGGAAGTTGATTTTAAATATCACACATAAATGTGTTAGGACCTAATTGGAGAATGTCTGTCTATTGAGGAAAGCAGGTGGGCGGAACCCTCGACGGGTCTGTCCTACGGCAAGGTGGTCCTAGAGAACTGGGAGGCTTCTCATAAGGTTTTACTGACGAACCTAGGTTACAACCCCGATTCATGCCGTTTTAGGGGACCAGAATGGGACTATGCCCTATGGGTAGAGAGGTTGAGTGACACATCCCTCTCATTTCCTATTCTCTTTGAACCAAGTGCAACATAGATCTGCTTCGGTTTGGGTATCTTAGCGTAAAGTAGGATATCCAAGACCCGACGTTAGAATGCTGTCAAGAGACCTTGACCACTATGGACCCAAGTTTCAGGTCGATCCTAGTGGGTTTGGCTGCAAATGTTCCATTGTGAGACTTGAGATACCCTAGGTGACAAACCCTGTAACATTCCATGGGAGTGTTAGGCGGCATTGCTTAGATGGACAGCTAAAAACGTGCCTAGATAGTCGATAGGCGAGCACGTTACAATGCACCTTTCTTAGCCTACATATTATACCTAAGATGTAAGTTAACTCATGCATGCTCTAACCTTGTGGTGCTATTGTCAAGATTGTGGGAGAGAAGGAAGGAGTCTCACTTGTAGCTTTCTTGCTTGCACAATGGGGGAATACACACACACGTGGAGGCTGAAAAACAATTTTCCTCTTCTTAGTTGTGTAAGCCAAAAAGAACTCAAGTACATAGAAATAGAAGAACCCTATACATGGGTCTCAAACCAAACTCAACTAACTAAGGTGACATACTAACTGAGCCACGAACTAGAGTAGATAAGGATAGCTGTCATCTAGCTATTATTCATGGGCGGTGTACCAACTGCATCCGCAGCTAACAAGTTGGTGACATAAATGCACAACGGTCACCCTGGCATATCACGTGTGGAGCTCGATATCTCAACACTCCCCCTCGAGCTCAATCCCAATTCGTGCACACTAAGTAGGTCTCTGAACTTGCGCAGCTTCTCTGCGTCCAATGCCTTCGTGAATATGTCAGCTATCTGATCCTCTGTGCTGACATAAACTAGATCAATAAGACCTAGTAAAACCCTCTCCCGCACATAGTGATAATGCACCTCAATGTGCTTTGTTCTAGCACGATAGACTGGGTTATTTGCCAAGTGTATACTGCTCATGTTGTCACAATAAATGACAACTGGCCCATCTGTAGGCTGATGCATATCATAAAGTAGCTTATACAACCAAGCTACCTCACATGCAGCCATTACTGCACCCCTATACTCAGCCTCTGTGCTTGACAAGGCAACTGTAGGCTGTTTCTTGCTGCTCCAAGTGATTGCACCACTCCCAAAAGAGAACACATATCCACTGGTAGATCGTCTATCAGAAATGCTACCAGCCCAATCAGCATCAGTGTATCCATGCAATTGTATCTGAACCCCAGTCTCATAAAATAGTCCATACTGCAATGTCGACTTCACATACCTGAGTATGCGTCTAGCCACATCCAAATGCGGTTTCCTTGGAGCCTGCATAAACTGACTTACCAATCCAACAGCATAGCTCAAATCTGGCCTAGTAATAGTCACATAAATCAAACTTCCTACTATGCATCTGTACATAGTAGGGTCTTCAAGAAGCTCACCTGCATCTGCGCTCAACTTCACATTCTGCTCCAAAGGAACTGAAATAGGCTTACAGCCTGTCATCCCATATTTGGATAGCATGTCCAATCCATACTGCCTCTGCAAGAGCCGTATCCCACTTGGTGATCTAATCACCTCAATGCCCAAGAAATAATGCAGCTCTCCCAAATCCTTCATCTCAAACTTCTGCTTCAATAGCATTTTCACACGAAGGATATCTTCATCACTATCACCTGTCATAATCAAATCATCCACATAAATGATAAGTATTATAATATATTTCTCTGTTTTTTTCACCTAAAGTGAGAAATCTGCCTTTGAAATCTGAAAGCCATAGTGACAAGATATTGTCCTATCTTGTCAGACCATGCTCTAGGTGCTTGCTTCAAGCCATACAATGCTTTCTTCAACCTGCAAACAAACTCAAGATGAACAGTATGCACATAACCTGGTGGCTGCTCCATATATACCTCTTCTTGCAAATCACCATGCAAGAAGGCATTCTTTACATCCATCTGATGTTAAGACCATTCCTTTGATGCAGCCATAGCAATCACTGCTCTTACAGTTGCCATCCTTGCAACCGGACTGAATGTTTCTTCATAATCAATGCCATATATTTGTGCATACCCCTTGACTACTAATCTTGCCTTGTATCTGTTCACAGAACCATCTGCATTGTGCTTCACCTTATAAACCCACTTACAACCAATTGCATTCTTATCTTTAGGCAAATGTACCAATTCCCATGTAGCATTTGCTTCCAAGGCATCCATTTCTTCATCCATGGCTTTCTCCCATTTTTCTTTTCCCATGGCTTGCTCAAAAGAAGTGGGTTCTGGTTCCTGTATCACTTTGACCATATAGGCATAGTGAATGGCTGTAAATCCATCATATTTCAGCCTATCCACATGATACCTAGCTCTGGTAGACTTGCGCAAAGTAGGTTCATTGCCAGGTGCTCTCAAAACATCCCTGGTCTTTCTTACTCGAGGTGTAACAATAGAAGGAATACTCAACTCATCATCAATGCTCTGTTCTGAGCCACTGCATTCACCATCCACATAAGAGTGACCTGCATTCACATCAAACATGGGGCTGATCTACCTTCTCTTTTCCTTTTCATAAAACCTGCATACCACTATCTGCATTGTTTTGAGGAGATTCTCCTAATCTCAATCCTATCCATGGCGAAAAATGTGAACCACTGCTAGAGGACACTCCAGGTCCACTAATATTTTGTAATTGCTGCTGTGAATTCTGTGCAGCATTACCATTTTGTGCATCTACATCATCAATCACATTTACTGGTTTATACCAGCTACTCATCTCATCAAAAACAACATCTCTGCTCACTGTAAACTTACGAGTAGAAGGGTTATAGCATCTATACCCTTTCTGCTTGCAGAAAGTAACCATTAAAGATGCACTTCTCAGCTTTTGGATCCAACTTGGATCTCAACTCATCTGGCACATGAACATAGGCAATGCAACCAAAAATCTTCAAATGAGAAATATCTGGTTTCCTACCAGTATACCTCTCATTTGGAGTCATCCCATGTATTGCTGTAGTGGGAGTCCTGTTCATTATGTAGACTGCTGTAGCAACTGCTTCAGCCCAGTAAAAATTTAGCAAGTCTTTTTCCTTGAGCATGGCACGAGATACCTCTCCAATATGCTTGTTTTTCCTTTCTGCAATTCCATTTTGTTGTGGGGTATGACTGCATGAATATTGCTGCTTTATGCCATGCTCCTGCAGGAACCTTGCAAACTCATTTGAGAGGTACTCTCCCCCTCCATCTGACCTAGGCATTTTATTTGCAGGCATGTTTTTTTTTCAACCATAGCTTTAAGAGTTTTGAAATGCCCAAAAACTTCACTTTTCTTTTTCATAAAATACACCCAAACTTTTCTGCTATAGTCATCCATAAAAGTGACAAAATAATGACAACCTCCAAGAGATGCAGCTTTAGTAGTCCACACATCAGAGTGGATTAATTCCAATGGCTTCTTACTCTCTTGAACATGTCTAGGAAATGGTTTCCTTGTCTGTTTTTCAAATTGACAGGCTTCAATACCTTATGCATTTCTGCAACCTTGAATTTAGGCAATCCTGCAACAATATTTAGGGCTTGCATTGATTTAAGTCGCTGTACATTAACATGACCAATGCGTTTATGCCAGATATCAATATCTGCAACAACTACACCGGTCCCATGTGCAAACATTGCTGCACTCAATTCAGGCATGTCTGCATCCAACGTAAACATTATGCCCTTCTTCTTTCCTTTTGTTATCAAGCGATCTTTATTTTTTATATCCTCAACAAAGCATTCATGAGAATTAAATCTGACCTGCAAGCCCTGCTCAACCATTTGACCAATAGAGACCATGTTCTTGGTGATATTCGGGACATGAAATACATCCGACAAGTATTTCTTTTTCCCATCCTGCATAGACAAAGAAATATTTCCAATTTGCACAATAGGATGTGCAGTATCATCACCAATCTTCACACATCCTGGTTTTTCCATTTTCCTTGCATCCTGCATCCATTCTGCATGGCCTATCATGTGGTTTGATGCACCTGAGTCAACATAGCACACATCGTTGCTTTCTTCTGCACTTGTCACAAAATTGGTCATGTGCTGCACCATAAACAAATGCTCATTTTTGTCATCATCCTGTCTACTAGAAGATGCATAATTCCCTTGTTGCAATTTTCCATTCATGATGTCATTTTGCTTTCTATAGCAGTCTTTAGCCATATGACCCATTTTACCACAATAGTAGCATTCAACATTGCTGTTTGCATTTTGGCCTCTTTGCCATCCACCACGACCTCTTTGGCTCCCCCTGCCTCTAGAGTTACCACTTCCTCCTCCATAGGACTGGTTTTCTTGAGTTTACTGCATATTCTGATTTCTACCACGGTCTCCAGATCGGCCTCCTCTACCTCTGCCTCTACCTCTTCCAGCATTTGAGTAGAAGACAATTTCTTTTGAAGTTCCTCTTGAAGAAGATGCACCACCATTTCTCTACTCAGAAATTAGAAGAGCAATCAACTCCTCAAAATTAGGAAATCTTTCACGGACAGAAATGGATGTTCGGAACTGTGCATAATCATTTCCTAGAGACCATCCAAGGTCACAGAAACTAAATCATCATCTTCCACTGGCGACCCAATGGAAGTAAGTGCATCTGCAATCTTCTTCACCTTCATGTGGTAGTCATTGATGCTCATACTTTCTCTTTGCACATTGTGCAACTCTTGCTTGAGCTGCATTTTCTTGGCTTGCGTATTTGTGCTATACATTTTTGACAAAGTATCCCATGCCTCCTTTGGCGTACTTGCATCCTGAATATGCACAATCATAGAGTCTGAAATATTGATAGACAGCCAGTACATAACTTTTCTTGCTCTCTCATGCCATCCTTTAAATGCCTGCATTTGCTGTTGATTGGGAACATCAGGAAGAACTGGTTCTTCTTCATTTCCTGCAACGAATTCCCAATATCCTTTTCCCATAAGGAAATTCGTCATTCTAAACTTTTATGCTTGGAAGTTGTTCTTGTCAAGCTTTTCAGTGACAATTTGTGAAAGAGAATCAGACGCCATTACAGAACACTACAAAAAACACAACTTCAGCCTCACAAGGGCAAATCTGCAAAACTGACGAAAGTGGTATTTGACCACACAGTCACTTCCTAGTGACGATTTTGCATCAACAGGCAACAAGGATGATTCTGTAACTTCCAATGTCTCTGCGCACAGGCATACGATGCAATTTCTACAGTAACTTTTCATCGACCTGTAGAACAGTGGTCGCACAGCATAAAACAGGGCCTTTTCCTGAGTGCGTGCAGAAAACTCCCGCCTCCAAAACAGGCCCCGAAATGGCCTCAAATCAAAAAAACAGAGCAACCAAGGGCTAAAGCCCTTACCCGCAGCATATACTGCCCTCTTGCTACACCACAAAGAGCGTCTCAATCTGAGACAACGCACTCTTGCACTTTCTGGCTGTGCTAGCAGAGACTTGCTCCCAAAATAGAAAAATGAAAGCAACACTGGTCCTCTTACCAGAACACCGCAAACTTGGTTTTCTTTCTTGAGCTCCTTACCACGAACGAGGCTCTGATACCATGTCAAGATTATGGGAGAGAAGGAAGGAGTCTCACTTGTAGCTTTCTTGCTTACACAATGGGGGAATACACACAAAGGTGGAGGCTGAAAACAGTTTTCCTCTTCTTAGTTGTGTAAGCCAAAAGAACTCTAGTACATAGAAATAGAAGAACCCTATATATGGGTCTCAAAACCAAACTCAACTAACTAAGGTGGCATACTAAGTGAGCCACGAACTAGAGTAGATAAGGATAGCTGTCATCTAGCTATTATTCATGGGCGATGTACCAACGGCAACTGACAAGTCGGTGACATAAATGCACAACGGTCACCCTAGCATATCACGAGTGGAGCTTGATATCTCAACAGCTATTTAGTTACACCTTTGAATGGGAAAGAAAGGAGATGAATTGTAGGCCTAATAGAATGAATCTAAGAAGCCAGGTTGGTGGATGGCATTTTAGGCAAACTTATTTTCAGTACATGTGGATGGCACCATCCATTCCTTGGAAGGAGTGACAAGTATTTACAAAGACCTTTGGGGGATGTTCTTAGATTACCATGTATCACTATGTTAAATTGCATGATGTTTAGCTTTGTAGTAGAGAGAAAGAAAAAGTTGAAGCCCATAGAGTTGACCTACTATGAACGACAAATATGGTTAAGCAAACATCCCTTATTTGAGAAATAGAGAAAGTTAATCTATTATACAACAAGAGGTGCATCAAGGATCTACAATGTATATCTCCCAATTTTATGAAGAGCCTCAAGAAAAAAAGGCTTAGGAAGAGCATGGTGGCATTGCACAAGGAGGACAAATCATGGCTAATTTATCAAAAGGCTTGGCAAAGTTTGCACAATCTTGGATGGAAGAAATCTCATGGGTTCAATGGCACCACCACTAAGATGGTGATCCATTTGACCCAATATAAAAAAGAGTATCACTACCTTGATCAACCAACATTGGAATTTAGGAGAATTCTTTAATTCATGGACCAAAAGCATAATCACTTTGATCCCCAAGAACACCCAATACACTCTTTTGAATCATTAGAGGGCCATCTCATTAATGGGTGTCTTATAAGATCTTTGCAAAGGCATGGGCTGACAAGTTCACGCCAATAATGCAAAGATGTATTCACCCATACCAGTAAGGTTTCATCAAAGTGAGAATTTTGATTAACAATGTCTTGGATGTCCTAATGGCTACAAGGTGGGCTTGCACCTTGAGACAATAAATTTTCTTCTTGCAAATCAATATTGAAAAGGCTTTTGACATTTTAAACTAGGAGTATCTCGAGGTCATGATGGAGAAGATGGGTTTTAGCAATAAAATTTCTATTATTGTGTTCAGCCATGCAAGTAATGCTTAGGCCTTTATTGCATTCAATGTGTCTTTGCTTCAAACCTTCAAATTAAAAGGGACGTGTGATAGGGCTGCCCCTTAAGCCTATTGTTGCTTGCATTACCAACACATGAGCAATGCACCCACTATTCTATTATTTGGAGAAGATGATCTTGAGGGACAAGTTGGAGGGGATCAACTATAAAGGAAAGCAAATTACAGGTCGTGGCTTTGGGGACTATTTGTTGATGCTTAAGGAAACAATAGAGAATTTGGAACAAGGATATCTATTTTTTATTTGTATGAGAAAGCAACTAGGTTGAAAAGTAATCTCCGAAAGTCATTTCTAATTAGCATCATTGAGGAGTTACTTCATGAGCTTGATTGGAAAGAGAAAATAATTGGTAGGCAGAATATATGTGGATACTTGGGCCAGTCAATAGGAATAGGCATTGAACAATCCCTCAGAGCAAGATGGATTCTTGACAAACTTTTAAAAAAGCCTTGACTACTAGAGATCAACCTCCTAGCATCCCATATCAACCTCAAAATACTCAATCTCTTCATCTACCCAACCCTTAGGCTTTACTTGCTACTCACAAGTTGAAGCAGTAGGTATGTCAAAGCTTGGAACTCTTTTATAGAGAGCTTTCTATGGGGAAAGTATGGCAAGAATAGATATATGACACCAATTAGCATGGACTCCCTAAAGAAACAATTGGAAGATGGTGGCCTCTAACTTATGAATGTTGAGGTTGAAGCAGATGCTCTTAGGGCAAAGTTGTTGAAGAATTTTTGGCTAAAAAGCCTATCATAGTAGTAAAAAATGCTTAGGGAGATGTCTTTGTCAAGAATAAAAACTTCTATAAAGCTTGGGGGTTGAGTAAATCAGATTCATTCATGTCTAAAGATATCTTGAAAGTGAAGAATCATAAGTTCATCTCAAGTCTCATTTCTTCATCGAAACGTATACTTAAAGTTGAGTAGTGAAGGGCTAAGCTTGAAATGAATATGCAAGATAATCTATTTTGACTATGGGGTCACAACCCCCTACTTGATGTGGTTCTAGGCAAGAGAGGATCTTCATTAGGCTTTGAAGGGTGTTAGCAAAGTCGAGGATTGGTTTGATAGTAATTGTGCTTCAAAGTAGGTCTTGCAAGATGAACCAATATCTTGAAAGTCTATAGCCTCACGTGGGGTTTGATGGAAAACAATATTGTGAATCCTAGAGTGAATTTTACATGGAGGATAAAAGGGAGTTGCTTACTCTCAAGCTGATGGGAAAGAATGTCTTAAATATGATGAGCATGGTCAAGATCAAGAAGGCCCTACATCATAAAAATCCTTTGGTCAATAGGATTAATAGACTTTGGGGAGTCAATCTTACTCCTAAAAGACAAGATCATATATTGGAAGATTTGTGGTCTCTCAAGGTTTCTCTAAAAGATCAGGTCTTTGCTTGGAGAGTGCCTATGGGAGATGTATTAATTATTGATTTGTTGAAGAAGTGTGGAATAACTAATGGGAAATTGCCTATGTGGCAAGTTTGAAATAGTAAGGCACTGGCTTTAGGATAGATGTGATGTTGCTACTGCATGGAGAAAATTCCTCATGATTAATGCGGGGATCACAAGTGCTTATATCTTTAGCTTTGTATTTTTAGTGAATGTAACATCAAGGGAAAGTATAAGTTGTTAGCTCTAGATACCCTTAGGGTCTTAACTTTGTCTGAAATCTAGGATGTGACAAAGAATTCTTGATTTCAAGGAGTTAGTCAAGAGCTTGAATGGGATTAATCAAAGGTGAAGCATGGAATCATTGGTGTGTAGCAAGTATTATAGGCAATATTGACAAAAAAGGCTTGGCCAAGTTGAGTACCATCTTAAATTGGTCAATGCCTTAATGATGTATGTAGTGGACATTTTTTGAGCATAATGTCACCATGTATTAGTGTCTAAAATAACTTATAAACACATAGTCTTCATTACAAATTGAGGTTTAATATAAAGTAAATGATTAAAAAGTTTAAAAAAATCAAGCTTTAGAGAGGAATGTGTAAAACTTTGAGTTTTTTAAACTTATTATCTGTAAAAATAACAAATACATGCAATTTAATTCAAAACTCCTTCCATAAATTTGAGTCAAAGGTTTTTGTATCTACCATTGAAAATGTTTTTTGGTGAACATTAGCACACAATATAATTGCTAACCCCCTAGAAAATGATACCAAAGCAATCTTTGGGTGTCTTTTACATAGCACAACCAAATCCACGGAGAGCTCGATCTCGTCATTTTCATAATAGTGTTTGTATAAAATTTTTGCAGCAAACAAAAACTTTCAATCTCAGTTATTTGCATATTTGTAGTCTTTAATAAAATTTTCACAAGTTTTAAATTTATTTTGTAACTAACTTATTTCAAATTTGAGAATTTTAAGAAAGCCTAACTCAAAATTTTCATGAATTTTAGGACAATAAACCCTTTTTTTTCTGTAAACATACATATGTGCATAGCACATACAAACGCTTTGAAGTTCATGTGATAAAAGTATACAAATATACCATGAATTTTTTAATTGGATCAATAGTTCTCCCAAATAGCAATTGTTAGGGAGAAAGGATCCATTTGATATGCTAGAGTGCATTACACTTGTAGCATTTATTGTAAAGGGGCTCTATTTGTACCTTGGATGCAAAGAGCCTCATAGGATACATAAGTTTATTGGCTTTTTAATGTATTCAAATAGCAATGATGATGATGACAGATTACGCCGCACATTCAAAGACTGCAAATACAACATTGGGTTAATGTCAATAAGAGTTCATATACTATGTTAAGTGGATCTTTTAGGTATAATATTAGCATGCTATGTTGAATTTGCAACTAGAATCAATATTCAAACTTCATCAATTCCGTGAAATGGCCAAAAAAAAAAACTTATGGTGTGCTAACAATTATAGATGACCTCACATTTCACATTAATGCACTAAGGGATTGATGATCTCATACATTTCTTAGTCCCCCTACCATCTCTATGTTGTCTTAAAAAGAGTCATTAGGAATATTATTTTAGACACCATGATACATCCTTGTTTACACAACATTGCTATATAGGTATTGTGTTCACCTCTCTCTCAAACAAATGTGGGTTAAAGCTTGTTTCTTTCTTGTTCACTTTGTATAGCCTTCATTTTAAGTATAGAGGGAATTTCACTCTGAATTACATATCAAATCCCAAAGAATAACTTTGAAAGTGATATAACCCCAACACAAAGTAGCCTTTGCAAGCTTTATAGCCAACTTTAAGGTTTGAACTTTGGATGAGCTTCTACATTAAGTGAGACACAAAGTCTTCCTTAATAATGTATCTAGATGGAGTCTAGAAAAGCTATGCAGGAGTAAAGAAGTGTGCTCCGCCCATCTCTATTCTCATGTAGGCCCAAGCTTGTTTCCATGAGCCCATTTATAGCGTTTTTTGTTGAGTCAAACTTCCTTGAATCCAAACCATGCATAGCACAGACTCACCCATATTAGCGTACATCCACTAACCATTGAACCACATTGGCCATCCTACTCACCATTTGATCATATCCACCTATCAATTAAGTATCATTGATGCAAACCATAATGTATCTTATTGTATGTGTTCACTAACTACCCTTTATGCATCGGCTATCCTCCTCATCATACAATCACATACATGTGTTGCTCATTTACATCATATCATGCAATGCACGGCATGCTTAAGTAGTTTCATGTTTCCAAATGCTAGGTATCTACACACCAAGGTAAATAATAGGAGTTAGAGTCATCAACACAAATCTCTACATGCCAAGGAGACATAACACGAGTTTTGGAGGGTCCTATGATGTTATTTGGCAAGACTATTATACAAAATCACCAAATTATTAAATCAAAAACTTTTCCATAAGTGATCCATAATTAGAAGCTACTTCCATAAAATACATGGAATATTTTTTACTTTGGGCTCTTGTATCATGGATATTCCTTAGCTCACAATACACTCACTATATAATACTAGAGGCTTATTGTCTAAGAGTCCAGTTGCACCCAAGTTAATAGGGTATAGGGTAACATCTACCTCCCCTCTTAACATTCTAGTTGCATGGTGGGGGGAGGGATTGAATACCATTGCATGGTGGGGGAGGGAATTGGATGCTTGGTATAGGACATAAATCAGAAGGAAAAGTCAAGAGAATAGTTGGTCATCAGTTTGTAATATCCAAAAAACATGCTTATATAATTTGTTACCACCCTAAGGTTTCTCTTAGCACACCCATTTTTACTCATGTTTATGGGGTGATGGTGGTGGGAAGCAAGCCTCACTAACCCCAATAACCTTGGGTGCAACCATGGGCTTCTAGGGGGAGTAGGGTTCCAATCCTCCTACTAGCCCTAGGTGCGATATGCCCCTATCCTGGTACCCACTCACCTAGCTTTACGTCGTATGATATGCTGCAATATTAGTAATGAGATAGAAATAATTGTCATGTCACCCATTAGCAACCATGCAAGTACTCCTAATTGAGTAAAAGCAAGATAAAATTGTTGGTAATCTAAAGTGCAATCTCAATAGAAAATAAGTAACCAACTTGGTTGGCAGCTTCAAGGAAATGAAAACTTGAGGGCAATCATAATGCAATGTATATTTATTCAACATCCCTTATTTCACATTGCCAAACTTGCTATTACTATTAGAAATAACAATTGGTACTAACTTTATAGAAGAGTGGGAGAGAAAAACAAATAAAAAAGTGTGGGAGAGAGAAATAAATAAAAAAGAGCAAGTCCCATACACATGGTTGAGAGTCACCATCACTATCATAATATCTAAGATAAGTTTGGGGAATACACTCAATTACATGTTTAAAGCTAACAATAGAAAATTCAAATATGATTAAAGCTAGTGTGAAAACCATATGCTTTTTGGAAATATGGGGAGCTCCAAGGGCAATCTCTAGAAAGGATATGGGATTATAAATGAAAATACCATATAATATGTTTAAAATTTTATGCAATTGGACAAGAATTTAATGTTAAGATATGCACTGATCTACATGACGAGTGGACGAACACTTTTTAGGAGGAACATTGGCAGTAGTAAACAAGATGCAATTAGTATAGTTCAAATAGGTGGATAAACTAGAAACATCATTGACATTAATTTCAATGCTACTGATACAGTTGTAATAAGTAGCCCATTAACAAAATGTTCAATGAGCAATCTAAAATGGGTGGCTTCTAAGCCACCTAAGACATAAGCTAACAAGCACTTAGTGTGTGGAAGAGCAATCCCATGCTATGATCGGATACCAAAAGTACATAACAAAATTTGTGGGGCCTCTCAAATGGGTGAACCTATGACTGAAACATGTGTGTGACTCAATCACTCTTTTTTTAGAAACCACAAGTAGAGGTTGTGGTTGGAATGTTTTTGTACTTTTCAAATGATAATATGGTCCCACATGATGAGTTTAGCATCCCTAGGACTAGACCATGATGCATATCATAAAGATGTTCTCTATGGTCCATAAATTCTTCGTGTATTTTTTAAAAATATGTTATCTTGAGAGCTTTGCCTTGGGGATCTCAAACCAACCAAAAGGCTCCCAAGCCTATGTTGTACAAGGAGAAAGAGTTTGGTATTCCAAAATAAAGATGGGTTTTTCTTAAAGGGTAAGTGGGGGTTATATTTATTTTATCATATCCCCCCCCCCCAAATTGAACACACTTACACACATATACTCTCTCTCTCTCTCTCTCTCTCTCTCTCTCTCTCTCTCTCTCTCTCTCAAATATGGGATATGATCATGGAAAGGGGAAAGGTAAGTCTTTGAAAAATTGTATACGGCTCTCTCTCTCTCTCTCTCTCTCTCTCTCTCTCTCTCTCTCTCTCTCAAATATGGGATATGATCATGGAAAGGGGAAAGGTAAGTCTTTGAAAAATTGTATACGGCTCTCTCTCTCTCTCTCTCTCTCTCTCTCTAGAAAAAGATGAGTTTCTTTTTCAATTAGACATATTTTAATAGTCAAACATGTGCTCCAATGTGTACATACTCTAAAAACATCCACAATCCACATATTTTAATTAAAAAAAGTTGAATTTATTTTTTTAATTGAATATTATGGGATGGATAATAATTCTAACGATTGAACATGTTCATGCAATGTATACATACTCTAAAACCACATACAACGTATGCTCCTATACACATAAATATACACCGAGTAAAGGAAAAATTGGAGAGAGAGCAAAGGAGAGAGAATGAATACACACTTATAAAACATGCACTTATAAACGTGCATACATGCACATATGTAGATACACACATCCACACACAAATTACAAATATGCACACATACATATATGCAAACACAAAATTAATGCATTTACATAATAGATTATGTATTAATCAATAAGTATTAATATATTAATTAGTTATTAAAGAAAGATATATAATGTATATGTATTCAATAATTAATAAACATGTTAATGTATACATGTATTATGTGATAATAGTCTTATAAGTACTATAATTATTAATAATTTCCTACAATTGATTGGATGTTAATAATTAACTATTAAAATATCAATTAATTATGAATAAAAGATGTATAATTGTATTTCAATTAATAGATTATACGTATATATCTATGTACATATGTTATTAATTATTAAGTATGAGAGAGAGAGAGAGAGAGAGAGAGAGAGAGAGAGAGAGAGAGAGAGAGAGAGAGAAGAAGAAGAAGAAGAAGAAGAAGAAGAAGAAGAAGAAGAAGAAGAAGAAGAAATTCTCAATATAGTTTATGAGTCATCAATTTATGTAATGTTGTTAGTTCAATGTGTGAGGATCATATACATGCCATGATAGGCTCAATGTGAATAGAAATCACCATTAAATGTGTTTTTCTTTGAGAAACTTTGAGAAATGGTCATAAGGTTTAGTTGGAGATATAGTTTAGGCTTGATCCCATTAATGCTGGTCTTTCTCCCCATATACATTAGTGAGTGCCACATCCTCATGTATTGCATTTTTGTGCATTCAACACTCTATTAGTCTAAGTTGCCAAAGCTTTCAAAGTTCATATTATGTTTCTTATATCAACCTCCTATGAATGCTCTTGCCACATGAAACATGCTTTAAAACCATGGTTTGAAGTATAAGGAGAACACTAGTGTGAAGCATCGGGAGAATATAGGCACTGAACACCTACTTACTCTTACTTGAACATTTTTGGCTTACCAAAGGCTCAGCCATTTGGTCTATTCTTGGGTCTTCCAAATCTTTTTTAAGTACTAGGTGTTTGTGAAACGAGAATAATTTCAAAACTCTTATTGGTTAGTGTCCAATATCGATTAATGATGATTTTTAAAACTTATCATCTTTATGATATTTTTACTATAATTCTATGTGAGTGTGTATCGTACCATTTCCTTGCCTTCACAAACACCATTAATATAAGTGACACTCTCATGTCTATTTATAGGTCACATAGAAAGACTACTAGCTCTCATCAATGCATCCATGGCTATAGACGTTTATAAACATAAGTAGCTTCAAACCACTAGACTTATATATATGCACACATAAAATATATGCACGCTTATACATGATCCCACTAGCACAGGAGTACAACTGTCAACAAGGTATGAGGTCAAAGCCACATTTAAGATGGAGTCACCCAAAACCCAAAGTGGACATAGGCAGAGAGTTTGCAAAGTCAAAATTGCAATAGGAATATGGATGGGTAGTTACAACCCTAAAACAAGAGAAAAACAAGCAAGTTGCAATGGAAGATTTGCAACCCAATAATGTTAAGAATGTAATGATCACCTTGGAATTCACAAAGAGAAGCATGTGTGTGCAGGTGTGCATGCACACGCACACACGCACACACACACACACATTTGCATGCAAGCATGTATACATATTTCTAAGCTAGAAGTATGTAAGTGTACTACCAATCTTACATAAGACATTCCTACACTCACTTACATGCATATACCCAAAGTCACACACACTTACACCCACATACATCTAACTTGTGCAAATCACTAAACTAAATGATAGAGCAAATTTTATGGGTTTGGACATATGTCATATTGTTAAACTTGTACAATAAGAAGTTAACGTTAGCTTTAAAAATGTTAATTTTAATTAAGACATTTATGAAACTCTAATTCCAAAGCCATTTTCATCCTAGCCATTCTAGAACCTTGATGCATTGTTGTACAAAATTTTTCCCATAATTTTATATTTTACATTCATTTATCTCTATGATTGGATATTTCCTACACCTTCCCTAAGCCATTGAGCCTAGGCTCTACTCATATCTTTGGAAGGCCCCTATGATCACCTTGTTGTCTTGGTGGAAAACCATTGCCCCTTGGAGTCCAATACGGTGTGTGAAATGTTTGTCAATATAGGATGTTGTAATCTTTTTTGTGAACACTTCTAAAGTCCTCTCTTTTATTAGCATTCCTTGCATGTGAAGGAACGCTAGGCAGCTAGTTAACGTGAAGTGGCATCTCTCCCGCCCTCCCCCCCCCCCCCCCCTCTCTCTCTCTCCCTCCATCTCTCATTATTTTTTTTCTCTTTCCCATCTTCGCTTTTCCTCTCTCTCTCTCTCCTCTTTCTTGTTTTGTTGATTTACTCTTAACAATATGCCATGACAAAATCATTGTTCAACACCTCAGCAAAGCACAAAAAACTACAATTAAAAATATATATACTACTTTCCATTGACATCCATGTGCTCTAAAGAACCCCTTCTAACTGGTTCATCAAATTCTTGAGATTACTTTCACTATAACTATCCATTCGCTAGCCGAGCTCTCACACACACACATCTTTTTCCTCTCACATAATCTCTCTCTCTCTCCCCCCTTTTCTTATCCTCTTGTTTCTTTTTCTCCCCTCCTTCCCTTCATTGTCAATTTTTTCTCCTCTCTCTCTCTCATATATTTTCCTATCCTCTTCTTTCTCTCTCTTCCCTCCTCCCCTTTCTTTCATCTTTTCTCTCCTCTCTCTCTCTCTCTCGCTCTATTTTCTCTCTCCTCTTTCCCTCTATTGTCCTTTACTCTCTCTCTATCTCTCTCTCCCCTTTTTATTATCCTTTATATTTCTCTCCCCTCGTCTCTCTTCTTCTTTTCTATCATCTCCATCCATTTGATTCAGGGAACCCCCTCTAGCTAGCTAATTATATTCTTGAGATTACTTTCGCTACGCCTATCCATTTGCTAGAGCTTCTCTCACACACATATTTTTTCTCCTCTCTTACATGCTCTCTCTCTCTCATCCTCTTCTTTCTTTCTCTCCCCTCTTTCACTTTGGTGTATTTTTTTCTTCTCTCTCTTCTCGCCTTTTCTTGTCATCTTCTTTGTTTCTCTGGGTCAAACTCTACACCTGGCATTTGCAGCAGTTATTACCTCAATTCTACCAACATCGCACGTGACAAAGAGATATTTTTTCTCCTCTTTCTCTGTCTCTTTCTCTCTCATCCTTTATTTTCTCTCCTCTCTCTCTCTCTCTCATCCTCCCTCTCTTCTTTTCCTTGTCCTTGTTCTCTCTCTCCCTCTCTTTGTGAAAAAGTTGAAAACTAGGTAATTGAAATATTTGTGATAGGCCTTTTTTTGCCCCTCTATGTGAAGAAGTTTAAAATTATTTAATCAAAATATTTACATTTTTTTCATCTCTCCCTATCTCTCTCACATGTTCGTTTGTGTGGCTCTAGCCACCCTCATTATTTCTCCACCCATCATCACTAGATTGGCTCTCCCACCAACTACCACCCCCTCGAGTTGATGTCTTGCCTATCTCCATTGTTGCATCCTCTCAGCCTTGCTTGATGCTTGTTGTTTGGTACTCCACCCCTACCTATTTTTTTGGTTCACAAAGAGAGAGAGAGAGAGAGAGAGAGAGAGAGAGAGAGAGAGAGAGAGAGAGAGAGAGAGAGAGAGAGAGAGAGAGAGAGAGAGAGAGAGAGAGAGAGAGAGAGAGAGAGAGAGAGAGAGAGAGAGAGAGAGAGAGAGAGAGAGAGGGCACACATGGTGTACACTCTATTTCTATAAGAGATAAGAAAAAGAAAAGAAACAATTGTACGAGGTATTAATTGCACTCAAATTCAAATTGAGAGGTTTGGAAAAGGCTAGTAGGTTTGGGAGAAGCAGCGACCGTTTGAAACCATAGCTAAAATAATATAGTATAGGTAGATATAGTATGGATGACAATGATTCTAATTTCTTACCATCAATTCTCAAGGTGTTGTGCTATATTAACAAGAGCCCATTAGTCCACCCTAATAGTAAACAATATGGCATACTAAATGAAATACCAAATCTATATGTAAATGAGTAAGAGACTCTTGATCCATTTAAGAGTTCTTTTTATGAGGTGGTCTCCACCCTAATATTAAACAATGTGACATATTGAATGAAATACTAAATCAATGTGTAAATGAGTAAGAGAGTCTTGGGTCATTTTAAGTTCTTTAATTTTTATGAGGTGGTCCATTTTAGTGCCCTACTTCTAATGAGGGCACAATATGAGGCTTATGGTTATATTGTGATAGACACAAAAATATGAAGATGCTTACTTTATCTTGAAACCTACACTTGCAATATTTGAGCTTCGCAACCCCTAAAGAATTACTTCTTGAGGATCCTTTCAACAAAGCTATACAATTTAATGATCAAAATGCCACTTAATGCATGTCATAATGCTTAGGTCCACTACATACCATATATCCATCCTTTTAGAGTTAATACCATGGATAACGACATATAAAGTGATATAGAATAAATAAGAAGATAATGTAGTACCAACAATAGATGAGAATAGACTTATGACACAACATGGATGGGGTCTTGTTCAAGTCATAGAGTTTATATATGGGTATATGTGGTGGTAAGGTTCTTAACAAGGAGGCTTCTTGTCTTCTTCATAAAGTCTATAAATACACACCATCTCTACTCTATCATTGTCACCACAAAATGGATATGTCTATGGAAACTAATCAAGTATACATTCAAAGAAAAGGACTTTATATTAATATGTACAACGTTACATGAAGAAGTTAGACTATGGATCTTGGTAAGAAAAAGAGGAGCAAGTGCTAAATTTTGGCTATTAAAGCTCATGAGAGTCCTAGATTTTTGAACATGCCTTGAAAAGTCATCCTTATGGGATCTGTTAGGTTATCAAGTGATTGAAGTGATCTTGAATGTATTTGTCTTTATTTGGCAAGTCCATGTGGAGTCTATGCTAAAGAAAGCTACTCATTTCTCCTTACAAAGGGCTACTTGTCATTGTACAAGAAAGTTGGAGGATTGCATCCCACTTTAGTCAAATGAAGGCTCTCTCAATTTCTTGAAGTATCTCTTTCACATATGGTTAAACACCCCATTTGTTCAAGATTTTAATTGAATTAAGTAAATCTAGAAATTTTCTCACTCTGATCTAATCTAAGTCAACCTAATGTAGCTAAACTATGATGCCTTATAAGGACTTGAAAACAAATGTCCTTGAATTTCTAGCATTGCCTATTATTGAATCCACTTATCGTGAGAGACATTTGGTGAAATTTGTGGTCCTATCATTTTTATCCTCATTTGCAACTTCAAAGCTTTTCAACAATTTATTGAAAACTTTTGCAATGATAGAGTTGTCTCTCCTATCTATAGTTCATGGTGCCCAAGCTCCTCTACATATGTTGTGATGGGGAATTCAAACAAACCCTTTTGCTCTTTAATGTTCTCATCATGTTATGGTAGGTTTTGTGATAACATTATGGGTTTTCATGCAATATACAAAGTTAAGCATCATTTTACAAAGTCCCTTATGTTTGATTCACTCTAGATAAATGGATATTTGTGTGCTAATATCAAGAAGTTGGCATTTCCCCAAAAAATATACAAAGTCAACAAAGGAATTATAATTCAACACCAACGAAGAAGAAATGGAAACTTCTTTACAAAATATGAATAACAAAAAGCACAAGATTGATAAGTACTACTAAGAGCACTCATGATAAAAGAACCTTGTAAGATACTATAGTATAATAAAAAGTGAAGGCTAAGGTTCGCAAATCATAAAGCTATCTCAACTTTATTTTCTCTTTTTTCTAGTGTTCAACATTTCAAGAGCTTGGAAATTTCATCGCGTTCATTGTAGTGTATTTGTGTGACTACTACTAAATTAATATCATTGACCCTACCATATATAAAAAGACTCAAAGGATTTGATCATACAATCAATTTATAAGCATTTAGACTTTTTCAATGTTCACATATTTGACCACATGTGAATACATTAAATACATTGCTAAAAATCAAGAGTGTGCTTTGAATGTTGATTTTGGCTGGGGATGGATAAACTATATTGCTATAATTACTTTGTGAGTGGAGGGGAGGAACATGGACACATGCTAGACTTTAGGGGATGACATGGTTGCTATTAACCTTTAGTGTCTCTTTAAGGAGTAGTTAAGAGAGGAGCCACATGGCTCCCTATATTTGCCTAAATTGATTGACAAGGACAACAATGTAACTCAAGTCTCTGGCCTTGTGATAGTCATGTAAATCAGATTCCCTACTATCCTCCTAAACATAGTAGGGTTTACTATGTCATCCCCAACATTAGCACTCAACTTCACATTTTGCTCCAATGGCATTGAAGAGGCTTAGACACTATCATACCATACTTGGACAACATATCCAAGCCATATTTCCTTTGGGATAGCCATATACCATCATCACATTTGATTACTTCAATACCAAGAAAGTACCTTAGCTCACCTAAATCCTTATTCTCAAACTTCTTCTTCAAAAGGTCCTTAACTTTAACAATCCCAGTGTCATTGTCACTCATAATAATCAAGTCATCCACATACATGACTATGATAACCAAACCTACGTCTTTCTTTCTTACATAAAGTGAGTGATCAACATCAAAAACATGAAAGTCAATGTTGACGAGATACTCTCCGATCTTGTCAGACCATGCCCTAGGTGCTTACTTCATTCCATAGAGTACATTCTTTCACTTGCACACATATGTGGGATGCTCTAAATCCTCATAACCTACTGGTTGCTCCATATACACCTCTTCTTGCAATTCACCATGCAAGAAGTCATTCTTGACATCCATTTGCTGCAAACTTCAACCTTTGGCCATTGCCAAAACAATCACACATCTACCAATCGCCATCTTAGCAATTAGACTAAATGCTTCTTCATAATCTATGCCATATGTTTGAGCATGGCCTTTTTGTAACTAGACTTGTCTTATACTTGCTAATAGAACCATCTACATTATGCTTAGTTTTGTAGATCCAATTATAGCAAATAGTTTTCTTGACTTTAGGCAATGGTACTAGATCCTAAGTCTTATTGCCTTCTAATGTAGCCATCTCCTCATCCATTGCTACATCCCAATGAGTATAACTAATTGCAACCTCAAAATAAGTCGGCTCAACATTCTCAACCACCTTTACCATATAAGCATAATGGTGAGTTGCATAACCTTCAAAACCAAATCTTTTAATAGGGTATCTGACATTAGACTTGTGTACCATTGGATCACTTGGTGGAGCCTTTACATTACCATGTGCTCTCTATTAACTTGGTGTCCTGACTAAAGGAATATCAAGCTCATCATCCAAACTCTTTGAATCACTGGAATCTCAATCAAACTCCAAATGACTAGTAGATGCATCATTACCATCTGACACATTCTTCTTCCCTTTGTCTTTACCTACAACACTTGTAGATGCACTTGAAGATGTAAGGCTACTCCTTAGACTCCCAAACCAAGGCCTAACTATAGATGTGGTACTAGATGATTTTTATGGTCCATTAAGACTACATGATTCTTGCTTTTCTTTTTGCACATAACTATCATGATCATGCTCATCATCTAATGCATCACTACTAAATATATACCAATTGCTCATCTCATTAAAAATAACATCCATGCTCACTTTGAACTCACCTATGATAGGGTTATAATAGTGATATAATTTCTAGTCTAAAGAGTATCCAATAAAAATACATTTTTTAGCCTTTGGATCAAGCTTCCTTCACATCTCATCTAGCACATGAACATATGCAATACAACCAGACACTTTCAAGTGTGACACATTGGGGTTCTTGCTTGTAAAGCATTCTTCAAGGGTCATTCAATGAGCTGTAATTATGGGAGTTTTGTTCATAATATAGATGGAATTATAAGCTTCAAGATTTTCAAAGCTTCTCTGCACCCAATGCCTTTGTAAAAATGTCAACTATATTCTAATCTTGTGTACTAGCATATACCAAGTTAATCTCCCATGCAAGTACCTTCTCTCTCAAAAGTGGTAATGTACCTCAATATGTTTCATCCTAGCATGGAACACTGGGTTCCTAGCTAACTGTCTGCTACTCATGTTGTCACACTGAGTGAGAATTGGATCATCTCTCTACACATTCAAATCACCTAATAGCTTTTGCATCCATACCACCTCACATGTTGCCATAGCAACACCTCTATACTTAGCTTCTGTACTTAATAAAGCAACTATAAGTTGCTTTTTGCTGCTCCATATAACTGCTGCACTACTAAGGAAAAACATGAATCCATTGGTAGATCTTCTGTCAGACATGCTACTATCCCAATCTACATCTATGTATCCAAACACATGTATATCCTTACCTACCTCATAAAGAAGTCCATAATGCAAAGTGGACTTCATGTACCTCAATTTGCATCTAACTATATCCAAATGAGACTTTCTAAGCATCTGCATAAATTGACTAACAAGGCCAACAAGATAACTCAAGTCTCTAGCCTTATAACAGTTATATAAATCAGACTCCTACTATCCTCTTGAATATAGTAGGGTCTTGTATCTCATCCCAAACATCAATACTCAACTTCACATTTTACTCCAATGGCATTGAAAGAGGCTCACATGCTGTCATATCATACTTGGACAACATATCCAAGCCATACTACCTTTTGGACAGCCATGTACCATCATCACATATGATCACCTCAATACCAATCAAGTACCTTAGCTCACCCAAATTCTTCATCTCAAACTTCTTCTTAAAAAAGTCCTCAACTTCAGCAATTCCATTGTCTCACTATCACCTGTAATAATCAAGTCATCCACATAGATCACTATGATGACCAAAATTGTATCTCCCTTTCTCATATAAAGTGAGTAATCAACATCAAAAATATAAAATCCAATGTTGACAAGATACTTCTCAATATTGTCAGACCATGCTCTAGGTGCTTGCTTTAGCCCGTAGAGTGCCTTCTTTAATGTACACACATAGGTAGGATAGGCTTTATATCCTCATAACCTGTCAGCTGCTCTATATACACCTCTTCTTGTAATACCATGCAAGAAGATATTCTTTATATCCATTTGCTGCAAAGTCCACACCTATTGCAAAAGCAATCACATATCTAACATTTTCCATGCTAGCAACTGGACTGAATATCTCTTCTTAATCAATACCATATGTTTGAGTATAGACTTTTACAACCAGCCTAGCCTTATATTTGCTAATAGAACCACCTTACCTTGATGCCCAAATGAGTTGCTTTCCCTCTCAAGTACTCTGGTAGCTCCACAATTCGTGATGCAAGCTCAAGCATCCTCAAGCCTCTTCCTCCAAGCTCCATCCTCCATAGCCACGTGCGAGATGAGAGAAGAGAAGAGAAGAGAAGAAAAAGAGAGGAGATGATGGAGAGCTTCACCTCCAATATCCCTCACTCTCTCACACACACACTCCCTCCCTCAAGCACTCAAAATAAGCAAAGAGAAGAGAAGGAGAGAAGAAGATGAGTCAACTTTTGCCACACACCAAAGAATGAGCTCTTCATTCACTTTTCAACTTTATATACAAATCCCTAAATCCTTTTGGGTAGTCATCCCTTTTTTTACATGGCATAGGACCTCTTTCCCATAGTCCTCCTATCTTCCTAGCTTCCTTTCCACCACCCATCTACCTTACAATTTGTGCAGAAGGGAGCTTGGTGCTCTTTTTCAGAAAATTTTAGGGATGCCTTATAGTTAAGCATGCGCTTCTACCTTTGGCTTAGCTTTTCTAAGGGGCCGCCCTTACATTGTTGGCCATTTCCCTTCTTGCTTCTTTTGTTGTGTCTGATTTCCTCCTAGGCCACCTCTTCTTAGGTCCCCTATGAGGTGCCTCCTCCAACAAACCTGGAGGAGGAGTCCTCAAGTAGTTGACTGAAATTCATATCCATACACATCACCATCCCATCTCCCCATGGGAAACCTTGGACTTAGTTGAGCATGGGAATCTCAGTTCTACTTCACAAGGGAAGCATGGACAAGTCACCCCTAATAGCAATCTAATGCCCACCTAAGAAAGACCACTTTGTAATCAATCAAAGAAAGGAGTGAGGTTAACACTGCACTTGGTTCAAAGAGAGTGGGAGACGGGGGAGAGTGTAACTCGAACCCCCTACCCATAAGGTAAAATCTCAGCTCTATCCCCCTAAAACAATGTTAAACCTCGTAACTAATCCTACCAGTATTGGGAGGGTCACGATTTAGTCAGCTCTATCTAGTGTTTACCCGACTTATCCGGTCCACCCAACCACAAGCATCCAATCGTCAGGATCGAAGCCTCCCACTTTCCTCGATGGGTTTGCTTAGTTTTCTAATTAGCAAAGCATACTATCACATTGTTTGGACATGTAAAATCAGCTTCCTTTTATTACTATGTTAAACTAGGTTCGTTAAAGTGGATCTTTAACACATAACAAACAATTTGAAAATCAGATACTTTATTTCACCATCACTCTGTAGAGTGATACAAAACCCGTCTTTCCACAGAAAGACACCGTCCAACCTAGGATAGGACCTTCCAATCCCTCGGGATGGGATGCATGTGATCACACTCCATCCATGGTCAATAGGGAATTTACTAGCTTAGAGCCCCTCTAAGCTTCCCTGAGTCTCAAGAGCCATCCTACATAATAGGGGCACTTACCACTCAGCCCTTTTGCCCTCTCAAGTGCTCAAGTGATCAAAAACCAAAAACACTTACCTCCCCCGGGAGTGTAGGACCCCCACCCATAGGTGAGTTTTTCCACACTCCATAGAGTGTAAAGGAGTATTGGGTTGGGGATCCCAATGTCCTGAACCACCACAATCCACAACTCGTCCCACTATGCAAGCTTGGAATCATAAGAACCATAACTCATCATTCACAAATCCAAAAGTAGTCATAACCATAAGACATTTTAATACAGTTGTCAATGTGATGCATAGAATCTATCCCCTTCATCAATTTCCTGTTCCTTCCTAAAAATCATTTGATAATACTAATGTGCTTTTACAAGTCTAAGTAAGTTCTAACTAATCATGATCCTTTTGTTAGGTACTAACCAGATTATCTCCATTTGGCCATCCATCGTGAATATAGGTTATAGCCGCAACCTTGATTTGTTGCGAAATGACCGATTCTTTGGTATGAATGGATTCGAGGTTGACTTCTACTTGTGGTTTAGCATCATGTTCAGTTCCCTTAGCAGCAACGGTGATTTCCTCGCATTGGGGAGCTCTTTGAGCGTAACCTCGCTCAGCATCTTGACATCTCTTGGGAGCCATGGAAGAAGCTTTGATGGGTTCGGCCAGCGCTTCCACGTAGGGTTGGATAGAGAGAGAGAGAAAGAGAGGTTCGACTGATTGTAGTAGAGCTTTGTCGCATCAATAGAAGTAGAGAGACTTCTACATGGGTCATTGTGTGGCTATGTGTCTTTGACATGATGCCCTATCCTTGTTTATATAGTAGTGAGGGGAGGATAAAGAGAGGACGATGACATCATTGATAAAAAAGAGAGAACACTTTCTTTTAGTGCTTAGCTTTAAAGCTTCTGCTTTTTTTCACTATTTTTATTTTTTTTCCCCTTGCAACTTGTTTGGATCATAACTTCGTCGTATAAACTCCAAATATAGTTGTTTGGCTACTCAAAATGATTGGAACGTATCTGATTGACAAGCCTAAGAAGGCAAAATGAAAAAATCTATCAAAAATAGACAAAAATAACAATTTTCGTAAATCACGTTATTTTTATCGATCTTTTATCTTGGACGACTTATTCCTTTCAAAATAAGTCATAGTATATATTTAGATTCATCTAAAGTGGAAATTAAGTCATCTAAACATGATATTAGAGATTTCAAACTAATCTAGTAAACCAATCCTGCTTCCTCTAAATCATGTAGAGATTATACAGTTTTTTTTCTATGTATGGACATGCAACATAAATTAATTTTCTCTGGAATGTATATGCATATTGTTTATTAAAATAAACTAAGTAATGGGGACATTACATTCTCCCCTTCTTAGAGAAATCAAGATGTCCTCATCTCGAGAGAAACTAGGGATATTTTTTCATAAGGTTTGCCTCATCGACCCACGTGGTGTCTTCTTTAGGATAATCCTTCCATTGTACTAGGTATTCTCTTAGAATTCAACTTTGTAGAGGTTTTTCCCTTGTATCTAGAATCTTCTCGGGTTGCATTTTTAGAATTCCTTGGGTAGGTATAACTATTTGTTCGTCATTAAGCACATGATCGGGGTTTGGTACATAAGGTTTTAGTAGGCTTACATGAAATAAATTGTGAATCTTGAGATGGGGTGGCAATTTAAGCTTGTAGGCTTACCTTCCCATTATTTTGATTACTTAATATGGTCCACAGTACCTTGGACTAAGCTTTTTGTATTTCCCCAAGGATAATGAGCTCTTTTCGGGTCTTACCCTTAGAAACACCATGTCACAATCCTTGAATGTTCTTATGGATCTTTCAAGATATGCAAAGGCGCCAATCTTAAGTAGCTTGGATGTCATGTCGGATCAATTCAAGCATAGCCTTAAAAGCCTCTAATTTGAGAGTGGAATTTGAGAAGTTTAGAGATGTATGGCATTCTTGCCCATACAAAGCTTGGAATGCAACATCTTGATTGTTTGTTGAAAGGCGGTGTGAGAGCTAGATTTTAGGACCCGATTTGGACCTGTTCTTGAAGTGTTGAAGCTTGTTTTAAAGCCAGAAAGTGTCTGAGAGGCGTTAAAGAGCCAATTTTCATGAAAAATCAAATGGTGGTAGATGCCCGACTAGAGTTTTCCTAGATGCATTTCGACATCATGAATCCAACGTAAGTCTCAGTTTGTCAATCGGAGGTCATTTGACCCCCAATTTGATCCCTGCAAGGTTCAGCGTCATAAAGCAGCTACCAGATCGGGAAGCTGTAAAGTGCGTGGAAGAGGCCAATTTGATGGAGTTTGATGCCACTATGCCGCCTGTCCAGTCGGATTGCAAATTGGAGTTCGTTTTTTCCCTCAAAACCAAAATATCAAGAGATTGGGGTTTAACTAGGTTAGATAACTCAGTAATTGATGCCTAGTGCATGGATTGGTCTGTAGAGCACTCATCAACGACTTGTGTGAGGGGCTTGTCTTGAGGCTTCGATGTTGGGTTGCATTGGTTAGGGGAAGCAGGCTTGCTATGGGTTTGGTTGATAGACCCATTGAGGCTCTATGGGTTTGGTGGCTTTTAGCTCAGGGGACACTTTGGGTTTGGTGGCTTTTAGTTCAAGTGGCTTGGAAGGTTCTGGAGATGGGCTAGGAGTTGTCGGTTGAGGGGTGCACATACCATTCGGGGCTATTCATTTGGTTCTATACCACCGACTTTATCTCCTAGGACAACAATGTGAACATAAAAAGATGAACCATATATTTTAATGTTTTAAACCTTAGGCTTAATAAAAGCCTTGAAACTAATGCAAACTATTGAATAGAGGGAAGCATCAATGCGCCTCCTCATTTTTGCTCGATGGCTCTCTGATTCAAACCCATTTGGAGAGAAAGGGGAAGATTCTCGATCAGGGCAGAGAGAGGAACAAGATGGCTGCAAGCTTGCCCATTTTAATGGAGGATTTAAAAATCTCATTTTTTAGTATTTCTCTCTCCTCCCTCTCTCTCCCCTCTATGGACTGTTCTTGCGCATTATCTTGAAGGAAGAATCGGGAAGGAGATTGAAGCAAATGATGATGGAAATTAATGGAGATGCTAAAGCTTGATGTGAGCATGGAATTGAGAGCAATGGAGGCTCTACTTGCTGGTCACACAGTCATTTAATGCATCTTAGGTTTCGTAGAAACACGTTATGACTATTTCTTATGAAGGAAATGAAGATTTTTTGACATTTTATGATGAAAATGATATTCTTATGCGATGAAAAATTGCTTGAGTGCTGGTTGCATCTTGTTTAATTGCTATCTATCAAAAAATTCTTATTTCATAATGATTTACATGCTCTATTTAAATCCTATAAAACTCAAAATGCGGTTTTTAAGAGTAAAATGATGGTTTTGTCGTTTCGGGTGGGTGAAATGTGTTCCTATGGGGAAAAATAAAAAATAAAATTAAATTTTGGTATATTGGAATGGTTGGCACGAAAAAATTCAGAACATCATGGTGATTATTATCGAATAAATACTAAAAAATAAGAGAAAACATGAAAAAAATAGAAATACGCTTCATAAAAATAAGAAAAAATATAAGGACTGTTTGTGAATATATGGTAGTGATGGAGTATGAGGTTTAGTCTCAGTTTGCTCTATCTCTTTGTCAAAGTTTGTGATTTATTGCTTTTCATACATCAAAACATGAGAAAATGAACCCCTACACCTATGCAACGGAAGCAATACCTAAACGTAGGGAGTGGGGCATTTGAATGATGCAATTTGGGTGCTGATTATTACCGATTTTGATTATGCATATCATGATATAGGTTTCATTGTATTTTAATTAAGATAATAGTAGCATGAGCATTGTTTTGGTGCTATCCTGACATCGCCGCAACGAGTTAGTGAATGAGCATTGGAAAGCCTGGTTGTGCACAACACGCTTTTGATTGAAAATTATGTTTGAGCACATTAAGATCATCCAATTTTGCATGTGCATATCAACCATGGTATTGGAATATGAAGAACTGGATGTATAGCACCTGTTTTTCGTTATGATGACCTACGCTTGAGTGTATGAGACAACCTTATCTATAGGCTAATCGATCATTTTTGGAAATTGTTTGGTAAGGACACATGGAATCTCCTGGAATATGTTCAAAATGAAAGAGTGGAGCTTGTCTCGTGTGTACTGTATGTTGGAGTGATGCATCTTGGGGCCAATCCCCGAGGTGTAAGAGAGTCCCAGTGGAGCCGCGGCAATCAGGCGAGAGGTGCTTCCTTATGTTTGTGTTACAAGGTATTATGTTTATATGTTATGGGATCTCCCTCTGAGGACAAGGGATAGTAAAAAAATACGCTTCATAAAAATAAGAAAAAATATAAGGAGTGTTTGTGAATGTATGATAGTGGCGGAGCATGAGGTTTAGCCTCAGGTTGCCCTATCTCTTTGTCAAAGTTCATAATTTATCACTTTTCATACATCAAAACATGACAAAATGAACCCCTATATCTATGCAACGGAAGCAATATACCTAAACGTAGGGAGTGGGGTGTTTGAATGATGCAATTTAGGTGTTGATTATTGTTGATTTTGCTGATGCATATCATGATATAGGGTTTGTTGTATTTTAATTAAGAGGATAGTACCATGAGCATTGTCTCGATGCTATCCATCGTTGCAACGAGTTAGTGAATGAGCATTGGAAAGCATGATTGCACGACATGTTTCTGATTGAAAATTATGTTTGAGCACATTAGGATCATCCACTTTTGCATGTGCATATCAATCATAGTATCAGAATATGAAGAACTAGATGCATAGCACCTGTTTTTCGTTATGATGACCTATGCTTGAGTGCATGAGACTACCTTGATTTAAGATTAGCTGGGAATCCCCTTTTATTAACAACCACCGAATACCACCTTTCTTGGCAATATTTAGTCCCATAATCAATTAGTGAATCCTACCCCGAGGTAAGTAGCTAATTTCATTGTAACTCTACGTCGGGGATCTTGGATAACTACTCCAACACTCCCTTTTTTATTAGGGCCCCTGGATGCTCCATCAAAATATAACGTGTATGTCCACAATGGGTTTATACAACAAGCCATCAAGAACTTCCCTATTCGTAATTATGATAATCAAAATTCAACATATTTAGAGGGTGAACCGACGGCTCCATCCTTCCTTCTTCATTAAACTCAACGGGGATGCTTGTCAAAATTTGTAAACAGTGATGGTAGGAAACTTTAATCTCCCACAGAAAAGTACCATCTTCTTGCTCAATCACTTTGTATCCTTTGCTCCACCAGATAAGCTTCCCCTGATGATATCTTTGCTCTAGATATTGTTGCTCCAAATAAGGGATTAACTGTCCCATCAACCAGTTTAAGCTCTCTAGCATGAACCTACAATGCATTTAGCGCGTTAGTATACTAAAAAATAATAAGGTTTAATCTGATTAAGATTAACTTTATTTTTAAATTTCACTCCCTGTAGATAAGCTAATAAAGCTATGGACTTATTTTTACCTATCCTAACTATGTTGTAAGGGCCATCCCATCTAGGCTCCAACTTCCCTAGAAATAGCTCCCTTTGTGCATCGTAATATAGAACTAACTGCCCTTTCTTAAAATATATATTTCTTCACTTTTAGGTCATGCAGGCACTTCATCGACGCTTAGCCACTTCCTGGTGCAACAAACTCTGCAATTTAAGCTCATCTAAGTGGGCTATAGTCGTAAAACACTAGAATAGGGCAACTTTATCACCCAAAGAATGATTGATTGAAAATCTCATGGTCAGCAACTCAATTTCCAAGGGCAAAACACACTCCTCCCTATAAACTAATTTGAATGGGGTATGGCCATTGGCTCGTTTAAACGTTGTGTTATACGCCCAAACCACCACATATAATTTTGTATCCGAGTCCTGTTTCTTTTCAGAGACTATCGTAGATAGGATACCCACAAGCTGCTTATTGGTACTTTTAACTTGTCCATTGGCTTGTGGATTATAGGGAGTCGTCTTATTGTGCTTAATTTTCCAAGTTTCAGTCAAACTTTTAATCACCTTATTCAAAAAGTGACTTGCATGGTCTGATACTATTTCCTTTGGCGGACCAAAACGGCAAATAATTTGCTCAAGTAGGAAACTGACAGTCTCTTTTGCATTGTCCTGCTTCGTTGCCCGTGCTTCTGTCTACTTTGTAAAGTAATCAATGGCTACTATAATGTATCTCTTCTGAGTAGTAGACGATGGGGTAATGGGATCCACAAAGTCGATGCTCCACTTCTCAAATGAAAGAATAGCCATAATGGCATAAGTGGTCACTTCCTATTCTCTCTATTGTCATGTCTTTGACATGTATCGCATCTCTTAACATACTCAAATGAATCTTGGAAGATGGATGGCCACCAATATCCAGCTCTTAAAGCCTTCTGTGCCATCAACCAGCCCCGCAAAGTGCCCTCCACAAGTAGAGTCA
The DNA here is from genome assembly GCF_053477565.2 of Lygodium microphyllum. Lineage (NCBI taxonomy): Eukaryota > Viridiplantae > Streptophyta > Polypodiopsida > Schizaeales > Lygodiaceae > Lygodium > Lygodium microphyllum. The sequence continues at coordinate 94,816,977 of NC_141148.1, read as the reverse complement.
TGGCACTCCTCCAAGATAAATGGAACCTCGTCAAGCATCACACATTGGCGATAGATATCATCAACACCTTGCCAATATAGTGTCCCTGCGATCAAGAAAAATTTCAATGCTTGTTGTTTAATTTTCCTCTTCTAACATAATATTAGTGAGTTTGGAAATCTCCCAATTCCCATTTTTTTGAATACCAAAAATGTGGCATTCGGATAACATGTCCATAAGTTTCTCAAAACCATATGATGTGACCTATCATTGGAAAGCACTTGAAAAATGGAATCTATTGAGCTATAGAGCACTCGATTTGGAGTTACAGTATTCAAGTTATGACAAATCCAAAGATTTGACCACGTGTCCCAAACTTATGGGAAATTCCCAAATTTCTTAATATGGTGTTCTCTCGGATTTGGATAAAGTAGCTCCAATATCTCTCGTAGATAAATAGTGCATTATAACAATCTTGAACAAAGTTCCATGTCACTTCCTTCAGCCACCACCTCTTTGGGCTCTCCAAAATCCACAAGACATTCTACAATGCCCTTTAGCCTCGGTGGCTTGCTCTTGATCTCGTAATCAAACTCCTGCAAAGCAAAGTGATTAACCACTTTGCTAAACAATCCGGTGGCGATAACTTGTTCAGCAACAATCGAAGCCCTTTCGGCTTTGTATAGAAAACCACCTTCTCATAGAGAATGTAGTGGTTAAACTTTTTGGTCACAAATACCATCGCAAGGTACTACTTCTCCATATAGGTATAATTAATTTCCAATATGCCCAACTTTCGACTAGAAAAAGCTATCGGATAATACCACTTTTCCTCCCCAATTTGGGCTAAACAGCAGTTGATACTATATATGGTGGCTACTAAAAATATATAGAACATTTTGCCCCTTTTAGGTACTTTTAAAACAGGTGCTTTGGCAATCTCCTGCTTCACATCATCAAAAGAAACTTTGCAAGCATCACTCCATGCAAACTGACAGTTAAAGGACAATAGGTTCGTCAGTGGCAACACTCTTTCTACCAAGGCATTGATAAACCTCCAATAATACCCTACCGATGACAGAAAGCTATGCATCTCCTTTGAAGTATGTGGTGGACTCATGGCGACTATGACCTTGATCTTTTCAGGGTCAGTTGCAATCCCTACTGAACTGGCCACATGGCCTAACAATAGCCCATGGGGCACTCCAAAGACGCACTTCTGTGGGTTGAGAGCTATGCAAAATTGTTTGCAATGCTCAAAACACTTCTACAAAATAATCAACTACCTTTCTCTTGTGGTGGCTGCCCCCAGGTCATCAATGAATGCTTTCAACTCCTCTGGGGAGATGTCACCAAAGGTCTTGTCGACTGTTCTTTGCCACAAACCATGTGCATTACATAAACCAAATGCCATCACATGGTATGCAAATGTACCAAAGACAATAATAAATGTCATTTTAAGCTTGTCTGGCTCAGCAATTGCCATTTTATTATATCCCGCAAAGCAATACAAGAATGAATATACTTCCCTTCACGCTAGTTGATCCAAAATTTGGTCAATAAAGGGCAATGGATAGTAGTCTTTAACATTCTATTTATTCAACTCTCTAAAGTCTACACAAAGGCAGATTTAATTGTTATTCTTCTTTCTAATTGCGACTAGTGAACACCATTCAGTATGCTGAACAGGGAAGATCAAACCCACTTTTCACAACTTTTGTAGATCCTCAAACAACCTGTCCCTTAGTTCAAAAGGCATACGGCTTATTTTTTGATGTACAGGGTGGGTACCTTCCTTTAGAGGAATATTATGCATAGCCAAATTGGGGGGAATGCCCCTAAGTCGAACAACCAAAAAAGTCATGGAACTCTTGAATTAAAGACACATAGTCCTCTCTTTCTTTTGAACTAAGCATGAAACCTATTTTAATTGGCCGCAAATCATTAGGCGTACCAAGGTCCAAATCAATAACGTCCGTGTCTCTTATTTGATCTTGAGGCTCTATTGGCTCATTCAATGTTATCTGATAAATGTCCTCTATAGTGGACCCTTCTTTAGATCCATCACTTGATGACGTCTCACTACCAGACGGATCTTCTACTATTTCTAGTTTGGTAGAGGATAAAGGAGCCCTCTCACTTTGAGGTGACTCAAGGTAAGCATCCACTATTACATGATTAGCACCTCTATCTAGAATCACTCGACCAGTGGGTATATTGACTTGAATTCTGTTCGTAAGATCCATGGCCGACCTAGCAAAAATCAATAGCTAGGACGTCCGGTAAACCTTATCACCCTAAAGTCCAGATAGCATTCCACGCTCGCAACTATAACGCGAATTTTAATGATGCAACCTTCTAGTTGTCTTAGACTGTCATCCGATATCCTAAGAAGTGTGGAGCTGTCTTTTTGAATTTTGAGACCTAGCCTCTCCATCAAGTCTGATGATATTGACGGAGAATCCAGTGTCCACGATAGCATGCTCTACTAATATTCCATCCACGTATGCTGGAACCCTAGGGCAATGCTTTTTAACATGATCAAACCAATCTTCTTCCACTCGTGCTATGCCCAAAGGTTCTACAATAAACTTGATACACAGGATTTTCTTCAATTGCAGGAGATTCATGTCTGGTTTAGCTTCGCAAAGAGAACTTGCTAGGTCAAAGTCATGGTAGTTAGCCAAAGTTCTCTTCTCACACCAAACCATTCTCTCCTTTGATCTTTGGACCGGCTTTAGTGCCTCTTTTTTAACTTTTACCTTCTTTCTTGATAATCTCTTATCCTTCTCGAGATCAACTTTACTGTCAATAGGCCTTAGCATTGAGTGGAAAGGAACCTTTGCTATAGGGCAGTTGTACACTTTCCTTGTGGGACTGTTTTGTGAGGATCTATATATTCTTGGATTATACAAAACAAGAAAAGAGTGGAGTTTGTGCAGTATGTTTTATATGTTGGAGTGACCCATCTTGGGGCCAACCCCGAGGTGTAGGAGAGTCGTAGTGGAGCTGCGGTAATCAGCCGGGGGGAGCTTTCTGATGTTTGTGTGAGGATGCACTATGCTTACATGTTATGGGATCTCCCTCTAAGGAGAAGGGAAGGTCAACATTGGATAATGTATCAGCTACAAATGCATAATTAAGTCTATCTAGTATACATCAATGTATTACAGACGCTCCTGGCCCATAAGGCTATGTGGTGGGGTTGCTTGTTTTGTGCATGAGGTCAGGCTAGTGCCATAGCTAGTGACGGCCCATTTTAGGTCCCATCAGTGGTACGTCTGCTGCTGGGAGCCACCAACAAGTAGTGGTTCTGAATCTAGGGTTTCTAAGGACCAAATAGTTGGTTTATGTCCTCTGACAAGAACCATCAAGCCGAAATACAAAAGCGGAACGTGCTGAGAGGGCTAGATGGCGGTTGGAGATTGTAAGGCATTATTGCCCTCAAAGAAGCAGGCCACTACACATAAGCGGTAGTGGTTCTAGTAACCTAAGTGTTATAAGTAGCCCTTTGAGTGCAAGTGGAAGTATTAGTATTTTCCCACTTCCAATCAATCAACCCACTTCAAGTAGGGGTGTAGTTTTATCTATGCAAACTCCTGTTGTCAATCTAGTTGTAGCTATGGCACAACCCATCGCAATTCCACCAGCGACACCGGATTTACCGGCATTAGGAGCATCTTTGCCCATCTTCCATGGGTTAGCAGAAGAAGATGGAGAACTCCATATTAAGGAGTTTCAAATGCTCATTTTCAACTATCAAATCCAAGACAAATCCAAGACAAAGAACACCTAATGATGTTCTTCAATATGACGTTAAAAGGAAGGGCAATAGTATGGTATCACGGTCTAGAGGCCAGAACCATAACTAGCACTAGCCAATTCTTCACAGCCTTCTGTAGAGAGTTTGCTCATGAGAGGGGTGGACAATATTGGTTGCATGTCTTGAATGTAACACGCCAAGAGCCAAATGAGAATGTTCAGGCCTATGCCAAGAAGCTAAAGCAAGTTCTTCGCAAACTTAATACTTATGTCCCTATTCCATCGGCTGCACAGTTGCAATCTTTTCTACATGGATTGGATTTCAATATCTAGGTGCAGCTTAGTAGTGTTGCTTTGGTCGACATTGACATTTCTATTACCCAAGCAGAAGGAGTAGAGTCACGCTTGCAAGGGGCTTATGCAGCAAGGATAAATTGGAATGGTAATAATTTGACATTAACCAATGGGAGTCAAGGAGACCCCATGTCAAATGTGAATGGTAGAGGGAGTATCATGCCGAATTGACCTATGTTACCAGCTCCTCCCAATAGTAGGAATATGCCTATGGCTAGTCATGTGGGCCCACTAAATGGTGGAGGCCAAATAACGAATCCTAATGTTGTCCCAGTAGGTCAGCAACCAATTCCTAATCAAGTGGTTAGGCCGATGGGACGATAGATAGATGATTGCGGCTATGAGTCGAGTGCCTCTAATGTCCTTGGCGAAGTTAAGGACATGATGAAGCACTACATCGATATGATTTCTAAAGAATATAGACAAATAGCTGTGAATGTCAACTTTCTTAAGAAGCAGCAGAATTTGATAGGGATCCAACGCCTTGAAGAGGGTGCCCCTTCAAGTTTTAGCTATAAGTGGTGTGGTGGCCAACATTTCCCTTGGAATTGTCCGAATGACAAATGCGATATTTGTAGGAAGTCTGGCCACTTAGCTGCTACCTATTGGAGTAAGATTAGTTCTCTCCAACAAGGGAGTAAACTACCAGGTCCAGTTAATCATCGTGCACAAGGGAATAATCTCCAGCAAGATGAGGGACCAAGACAAATACTGCAATGAGGAAAGGCTATTGTAGAGGAGTTGCCTCATGGCAATGGAGTTAGCTTTATTGAGGGCGTACGTGTCAATGATGTTGAAACTTATAATCTACGAGCCGTAACAAGAGGTCAAAAGATTAAAGAGGGTGGTAAAGGAAGTGTAAAACCTATTGAGGGAAACCCTAAGCAAGATGCTAGGGGAAAGCAAGTTCTAAATCTTGATATGGAAGGTGGACCTTATTATTTTGTATGTATTTTTTGCATAAAACAAAAAAAACCCATGAACTATGATACATAAACAAAATCGAACTGAAGCCAAACTTCATGCCTCAGCTTTGTTATACAGCCACAACCACGATGCATCATTTTCTAGATTTTTATGACGCGAAAATCATTTTTTTTCCATTTTTAGTTATTTTCTCTATTAATTTGTGCATAAAAATATATTATTTTTTGATTTATGATTAGTGACTGATTGTGAAAGCTAAAATATGTTTTTCCTCGGAAGTTTATCCCATGTGCATCTCTTTTCTCCACCCGAAACCAATAAAACCTTCATTTTTACACTAAAAATGCACTTTTTGGGCTATAATTTAATTATTACGACTATTTATTATTATGGATCTGCATTTTTGTTATGCACACCCCTCAACCATAATACAAACAAGCTCCAAACAAATTTTTGTTCCATATGAATTCTATTTCAACCATCAAGCAAAAATAGAAGTAAATTTCCTTTGTAAAAATGAGGCGTACCGCTTATTTGTGTGTTGTGGGTTTTGTAATTAATTTTTTTGGGTTGCCAATGGACCGACTGGTAGCAAATATTCAATGTTGAACATCTCCCCTCAGCCTCCTCTTGATCTTGGAGCAATCTGGTTCATGCCAGGCAAGCATCCTTCAACCGGTCTTCATTCTTCTTCATGTGCACGAACTACCCCTTAAGGGGAGAGAGAGGGAGGAGAGAAAAATACTGGTTTTTAATCAGGTCATCCGGGCAGCCATTTGACGCATGAAGAATGGTGAATAGGGAGCAAAGAGACACACAAGGCCATGCATGTAATCGGTTGGGGGGGTTGCTTGTAGCCTCCACATCTCCCATCTCCCAAAATCGTCGCCTCTCAAGATGGAGCCTCCACCCATTTTTTTCAGGCAAAAAATAGCCCCCTCCGCCACCCCCCCGAAAGGGAGCCCCAAGGGTCACACTCTTTTAATTCCCAAGTGGTTGGCCAATTTTTGGCACTCCTCCCGCGTCCGACATCCAAATCGACTTCTGAAAATTCTTGGGCATCCATCTCGAAGTCCCCCATTGCCAGGCATCTCCCAGAGTCTCATCTAACATGTAGAGACATTATGAAAATTTCCCAACCATTGCTCTGTGGGACTTTAAAGCACTTTTGGGGCTTTTTCGCTTAAAATTGTACTGATTGCAACTACTACCTTCGACGAAGTCTATTTTTCCCCCAAAATTCAAAATTTCTAGCTATTTTTAAGCACTTTTTGATATCTAAAATCATCTGTCAATGTAGTTATTCTTTGAGCTCATCAATCTCCCTTTGGGCCATGGCTATTTTGGTAGGATTTCTCCAACTGAAATGTAGCCATGGCCTCCTTTTCTACTTCTAGCTCTGCCACTGCGATTTTTTTCTCTTCCTTGGCCTTCTCTAGTTGAGAGAGAAGCTCCTTGACATATTCATTATACTCTGCAAGTGGCCTCTCTGTTGCGGGGATGGAGGTTGTGGAGGTTGCTACTTTTTGTCTCTTTGGGTGCATCTGCTCTGCTATTGTCGGTCTTTTCGTTCTTGCCAGAGGGGTCCCTTCTCTTGCTTCTTGGCTCATTTCCTTATTTGCGAAGTATTGGACCTAGGCCATTAGGGTTGTAGAACTAACTGTGGATATGGTAGTGGTAGTGGCGGGCGTTAAGAGAGTAGGAATGGGTGTGATTGAGGCCTTGCCCTTGCCTTCTTGCCCTATAGGTGGCACAAGTTCTCGCACGTGGGTACTTGAGCTCGGTGTCGTATTGCTGCGCATCCGAGTCGTATACACCTCCATTTCTTTTGTTGTGCATTTGTGTTAGCATTTTAATAATCCGCATCCAATGTATATATTTCCTTAATGCATGCGCCTAATCTAAACGTTCATTCTGGTGATGACATTTTTGACTATGTTGAAGCCACTAACCAGGCTGCCCATATTTATAATCTTCTTGGAGATTTTTGTGAACAAGATGAATATTTTGTTGCTTGGGGCGATGCTGATCTCATTGAGAATATTCTTCAAATTCCTGATCATGTTGCTACTTCAGCTGACGTAATTACTACCCACTTACCTCATTCTGCTGGAAACAGAGATCATAATGCTCAACAGAAAGAGGTAACGTTCAGTCATGTAATTCCAGCCATCAACACTAATATTTCAAGCATGCCTCAAAAGGCTGCAGAAGCAGCCATTCCTGCAGCAATAAAAGAGGTTGGTCCTCTTACACAAGAAAATTCAAAATGTTCAATCCCCTCTTCCTCTTTGGAAACTTTAAAGGGTCCATTTCCCTCTCTAAAGATAGCAAAGTCACAAAGTGCTAGCCTATTCTGGGGAGATAGGGGGATATTTTTGAAAAAGGAAGAATGGCGGGCTGTGTGGCGGACGAGATGACCAAAGGGCCAGACTAATGTGGGAGCTTGATATGGCGAGAGGAGAGGGGGCTTTGCATAGGTAAGGAGGAATCTAAAGATGGATGAGGCATAACCGAAGACGAGGAAGAAGAAGAAGAGGAAGAGCAGCAGCAGAAGATTGTTCAATTGCAAGGTCGGCGAGGAGGAGGTGCTCTAGAACGATGTGTTCACAGCTGCTGCCTACGGCGACCTCAAGAAGCTGCACCGGCTTGTGGAGGAAGAGGGGTGCTCCGTCTGTGAACCCCGTGATGGCGGAGGCTACTATGCCCTGCAGTGGAGTGCCCTCCTGGTGAACCCGACGTGAAAGTGCTGCATCATCAGCAAGATGGGAGACTCGCAAGAAGAGATGACAGATGATAATGTTATGAAGAACCTGTTTCAGTCATTTACCATGTATATGCAGCAGCAAGCGTATGCAAAACGAGACAGTGATGCTATGGATGCCTTGAAAGCTGTCCAACAGGAGATGAAGCAGTTTAATGGCCAGCAAGTGTCAACTTACCTGCATTTGTATGAAGAAAAGATGAAGTTTTTTGGGGTTTCTCAAGATGTTTGGAGCCGCTACTTCTTGCGGATTGTGGTTCGAGCTCTTGAAGGTCGAATTGCAGAAGGCACATCTGAATTACACTGGCCAAGCATTAATCATCTGTGGAGCTACAATTGCTACATACTTCATTGTTTCTGATAGAACTATTTTGGAGTGTGCTCGGATGACTTCGTGTGAAAGGATCAAAGCTGAACGTGCTGCTACAGGAAACAGGGATGCTTAGATTTTCTGCTTTGTGTGATCCTTAACTCTTTGAATGCTGCATGACATTAAGAAAGGTCTTTCCTTGGAAAGTAAATCTGAAAGTGGAACCAACTTCCATGTTGCAAGTATCCCAAAGGCTCTGTTTAGGCTGAAATTTCAGTAACCCAGTTCCCATTCTCAGCAATCCTCTCGACAGAGTTTTCATCTTCAAGCATGGCTTATTACAGCTGAACGACCACGTGCAAGGCTTTACTTGGTGCTGTACTTGTTCGAACCAAAATTTTGAGCTGTGGCTATGTTCTTGGCATCATTTCGCTCATGAGTTGATACCCTTTCAAGGAGCAGAAGCAACTTGCCAAAGTCCCTCTTCGTGTAGTCCTTCACAGAATCAGACTGACAGCTGGTCAAAATATACAAGTGACACTGCCCTATTTTTTTTAGCCATGAATCCAATCAACAAAAGATGGAAGTTGTAAAGACTTGCTGATATCTTTTCATCATATAATGATGGACTTGACCTCATTATAGAGATGTTCTTTTGGAGTTTCTGAAATTCTCTGCTGAACTAGCAACTGCCAAGTTACGAAATGAACATGCTGATGTGAAGAGTGTTTCCCTTCCTACCGCAACTGTCATCATACACTTGAATGTAAACAGTTTATGAGATACTTTGGATTATCCTGAACATGAATTTCTTGTAACTAATTTGACAAGCAATATAGTGAACTTTGACATCAAAAATTTGAGTTCTTCTTGTTAGACTCTTCCATTGCTGTACCTTGAACCCCGTGTTCTGCAGCTCTTGCACGATCTCTTTGACATTTCTGGTGAACCCGACTTGAAAGTGCTGCGTCATCAGCAAGATGGGAGACTCGCAAGAAGAGATGACAGATGATAATGTTATGAAGAACCTGTTTCAGTCATTTACCATGTATATGCAGCAGCAAGCGTATGCAAAATGAGACAGTGATGCTATGGATGCCTTGAAAGCTGTCCAACAGGAGATGAAGCAGTTTAATGGCCAGCAAGTGTCAACTTACCTGCATTTGTATGAAGAAAAGATGAAGTTTTTTGGGGTTTCTCAAGATGTTTGGAGCCGCTACTTCTTGCGGATCGTGGTTCGAGCTCTTGAAGGTCGAATTGCAGAAATTCAAGAGGCACATGCAGGTTGGGCTGAATTTAAAAAGGCATTAAAAGATGAATATTTCCTGGAGGATACAGGTCTTATGAATCGCAGGAATTTTTTAGCATGGGTTTCTATGCCTAATAAGGGACTTTCTGTTACCGCTCTTCTGCGAGAGTTTGAAAGCCGTTATGATCAGCTGGATGGGACAGAACATCAAGCTTTGGAGATGTAGAAAGTGGAGTTATTTTTGCAAGCTGCAGATGCTGATTTACAGGAAAAGTTGGATGATCTTTTGGAAGATCAAGCTACTGATTCAGGTTTAAAGACTGAGTGGAGACATGTCATTGATGCTGTGAATGCTCTTGTCAAGAAGCAGCGCAGGAGAGTCAGATTGCATCGAAATACAGGATCAGTTCCTGAGAAATCTTTGGAGACTTCTTCTTCTACCCCTGCTGCAATTTCTTTGCCTAAGCCTACTCCTCCTGTTGTGAATCCACCAGTTCCTGCTGCTCCAGTGCCCTTATCTGTAGATGATGTTATTAAAGGCTTGGCGGATTTGACAATTGAAGCAGTCAAAGCTGAAGTTGATAAGTTAAAGGAGCAACTTATGTCAGTACCTGCTGTAGCACCTGCTCCAGTGACTGCGTTTCCAGCTGGTCAAAGGAAAGGGCGACGATGTATTTGGTGTGATAGTACAGAGCACCAACACTGCAGAGATTGTGATGCTTTTCAGGAAGCACGTAAGAAGAATGTAGTGTTCTGGGGACAAGATGGGAAGATATGGCTGACAGAGATTGGCGCTCCTCTTGACACGAACTTTGGTAAGGGAGGTATGAAGAAGCTTGTTGATGATATGGCTGCGCGATCAGCTTATGTGAGTGTTAGAGGAGATGCTTCAGCTTTTGGAGCCCAGCTTGAGCAGAAATCTGATGGAGACTCTGCTTTATGGTCTTCTGCCTTGGAGATAGCGAGAAGAGGGAAAGTTCAAACTTCTACTATGACTTGTGTGGGCTCTAGCATCCGAGGAGAAACAGGATGGGATTCTCCTGTTGACAGGTATTCTATTTTTGCTTATATGGCTAAAACGCAGGGTTTAGATGCCATGGTTGAGGAAAAGAGAAGAAGAGATGAGGAGGATCCTAGCTCCTCCAAAAAGACTAGAGGGGGTGACTTTGTTTCACCACCTGTTACAGCACCACCTATGTCAAAATCTCCAGCTCAAACAGATTCTGATCAACCAATGGGAGACAAGCAGAAAGAAAAGAGGCAACCAAGAAAAGAGCCAGGATTCAAGCTCTTGTCAGACCTTGATATGCAAACGGATATGAGTAAGATTTTTCATGAAAGAATTTTGAATAGTGAAGTCACTTTTACTGTTGGAGAGGCTCTTGGGATTGCTAGAAGAGAAATACAGGATCAGATGCAGGATCTTTTGCGGAGGAAACGACATGCGATGGAAGGACCTGCTTTACAGGGATTGTGGCATGGAACTCTTGGGGAAGAGCATGATGATGCAGTGATGGTTGAGAATGCTTCTGTTAATCCGCAATTGGAGAAAATAGTGCAGCCTATGCAGTATGAAGATGATGAGACCCCTATTCTTATTCCTCGCAGCCATTTTTCACGAAGTCATTGGGCTAGAGCAACCACTGAGACAGTGGTAAGGATTGGAGAGAAACAAATTTCCTTGATCGCTTTAGTTGATCATGGTTCTGAAATTAATCTTATTGCTCGAGGTGTTTATGAGAGTGGCAAGTGGCCTATGGATGCAGAGCATGGTTGGCGCATGAGAGCCGCCAATAATACTTCTGGTGATATGTTTGCTACTTGTCCGAGTATCAGAATTTCTATTGGTAATGTTGAAGAGGATTATCATTGCTTTGTTCAGGATTCATGCTCTTATCCGATTATTCTTGGACAGCCTTTCATTACAGAAGCAAGAATGGAAACAAAAGTGATGGATGACGGATCAGCTTATGCGCGGATACGCAGTAAAGATGGTATGCGAGCTGTTCAGTTTATGACTGTTGGGGCAAATCATTCGAGAAACAGGGACTCCTTGCGTGAGGCACCACTACCTGCGAAGGAGTTGGATTTTCATTAGGTACCGCTGTCTTGCGAGACGCCAGTGGTACGGAGCGGAGAAAAGAGGAGATCTCGCCTCCTGGCAGCCAGTCTTTCTCCAATAACTTTGTTGGGTTTACTTCAGATAGTTCAGTGAGTTATCAGAAAATTTCAGATTTGCCTAGAGCTGCCAGGCAGTACATTGGTCGTAAGGAGAAAGAGTTGAAGAATGCAGGTATCTTGCAAGCAGAAGAGCATGTGGATGGATTGTATGAAGGGATGTCTTATGCAGATACATTGTTTGAGATGAGAGCAATGCTGAAAACTAATGTATGCAAGGGTTCAAAGTTCATACCTGTGCAAACCTTGGATATGTTTCAGGAAATTTCTGGTTTTATGCTGCAAACAGAGTTAGAGGCTGAGAAAACTCAGCAAACTGAATTTATGGCTGATCTTGATCAGCTAATAGAATTGCGGAGGGCTGAATCCATTCAGCCAACAGAGTTGAATGCAGAAAAATTTCTGCATAGAGAGTTTCAAGATGCATCTATGCAGTCCATAGAGCCGATGGTTGAATTCATTCAGCCAACAGAGTTGAATGCAGAAAAAATTCTGCATACAGAGTTTCAGACTGCACCCATGCAGTCCATAGAGCTAAAGGCTGAAATTTTTCAGCCAACAGAGTTGAAAGATGCTGAAAATTTGCAGAAATTGCAGCAAAGGAAAGAGTGCTTGAATGATGCCAAGGTTGACACAAAATATAAAACAGTTGATAAGAAGGTTAAGCCGGTTGCAGGCCCGCTTCCTTCTGATAGTGATGAACAGATTGAAAAAGCTATGAAGTAGCCTATGTTGAGGGAACCTGCAAATATTGGACATAAATTTACAGCTGAAACTCTTGCAGAATTGAAGATTGGAAATGATGATTTTTTGCTTCCAGTGGAAAAAGAATGTTTTAGAGAGATGCTTGGACGTCATGGTAAGGCATTTGCTTTCTTTCCACATGAAATTGGCTGCATTAGTCCTGAATTGGTTGCACCTATGGTCATCTTCACTGTTCCTCATGTACCATGGAATATACGTCCTATACCTGTGCCTAAAGCACACTTGCCAAAGCTGATAGAGTTGCTGAATGAGAAGATTAAAATGGGGATTTTGGAACCCTCTTCTGCACCCTATTCTAACAGTTGGTTTACTGTACCAAAGAAGAATGGTACTTTGAGATTTATTCAGGATATGCAGCCCGTGAACAAAGTGACAATCAGGAATGTGGGAACAGGTCCAGTTGTGGATGAATTTGCTGAGGCTTTTGCAGGACGAGCCATCTATTCACTAGGTGACTTGTATTCAGGTTATGATCAGTTTCAGCTTGCCTTGGAAAGCAGGGATATTACTACAATGTGGACACCTATTGGTCTTGTGAGGATGTGTACCTTGCCTCAAGGTGCTACAAACTCAGTTGCTCATATGATGAATGCTATGCATAGAGTTCTTCGAGACTATATTCCGCAGTTTACCATGCCTTTTCTAGATGATGTGCCTATTAAGGGTTGTGCAGAAGAAGAAAAGAATGAAAGTCTTGATTTGCGTGGATGTAGACAGTTTGTGGCTGATCACTTGATTGCTTGTGAGCAAATTTTGACACGATTAGAGGAGGTAAATTTGACACTTTCAGGGCTGAAATCTGTCTTTGCTGTTAATGAAGTCATCATAGTTGGGCATATGGTTGGATACTATGGCAGAAAGCCTTCTCCTGCAAAGGTGGATGCCATAAACAGGATTGCAGAGTATTGCTCAACTACTTCAGAGGTGCGAAGATTTGTGGGAGCTTGTGTATTTTACATGATTTGGATTCCTCATTTTGCTCATATTGCAGATGTTCTCTATCAGCTGCTTCGAAAGGGGCAGAAATTTCATTGGGATGAGAAGCATTCAAAAGCCATGCGTAAGCTCAAGAAGCTGTTGCAATCAGCTCCTACTCTTCGCAAGGCGGATTATCAGTGTGGACGGCCGATCATGTTGACAGTTGATACTAGCCCTATTGGCATAGGTTGGGCTGTGGGACAGGATGATGCTGATGGAAATAGGTATGCAATCCGCTTTGGAGCTAAAGTTCTTAATGAGCGACAAAGGAGATATCCGCAGATTAAAAGAGAGTTGTGGGGAGTAGTCACTGCACTGAAGTGTGACAAAGGATATTTTATTGGAGCTTCAGTTATTGTGGAAACAGATTGTTTGCCTTTGCTTGGCATGATTACTAGTTGCTCGACTCCAGATATAGCGATGCTTCGATGGATTGCCTATATTAAATCATTGAATCCAGAATTTCGACACATAGCAGGGAAAGATAACCCAGTTGCTGACATGCTTTCTAGAGCGAGATATGAGGATGAGGAGTCAATGCTTGCAGAAGATGATGAGACAGAGTTTGCTGCTTCTGTCCTTATTCATGATTGTCATGTATCTACTGTTGAAGCTTTTATTGAAGAACTTTATGTTGATGAATGGCTGCAAATTGGACAATATCTAAGTTCATTGACTCGAAGAGCTGATTGGACAGATGATGAATTCAAGAAAATCAGAAGGAAGGCTTATGGGTATTTCTTGAAAGATGGTTTTCTTTGGAAGCATCCAAGAAAGAGAGGAGGCTTGCCCTTGAGAGTAGTTTGTGATGTAGCGATGCAAATACAGATTATGCGAGAGTTTCATGAGAG